>NC_092727.1:133645950-133938612 GCF_047496885.1 Scyliorhinus torazame
AATGCTGGGATATATCGCCCAGGTCTGTGTCGCTGGCAATGCTGGGATATATCGCCCAGGTCTGTGTCGCTGGCAATGCTGGGATATATCTCCCAGGTCTGTGTCGCTGGCAATGCTGGGATATATCGCCCAGGTCTGTGTCGCTGGCAATGCTGGGATATATCACCCAGGTCTGTGTCGCTGGCAATGCTGGGATATATCACCCAGGTCTGTGTCGCTGGCAATGCTGGGATATATCACCCAGGTCTGTGTCGCTGGCAATGCTGGGATATATGGCCAGGTCTGTGTCGCTGGCAATGCTGGGATATATCGCCCAGGTCTGTGTCACTGGCAATGCTGGGATATATCGCCCAGGTCTGTGTCGCTGGCAATGCTGGGATATATCGCCCAGGTCTGTGTCGCTGGCAATGCTGGGATATATCACCCAGGTCTGTGTCGCTGGCAATGCTGGGATATATTGCCAGGTCTGTGTCACTGGCAATGCTGGGATATATGGCCCAGGTCTGTGTCACTGGCAATGCTGGGATATATCACCCAGGTCTGTGTCACTGGCAATGCTGGGAAATATCGCCAGGTCTGTGTCGCTGGCAATGCTGGGATATATGACCCAGGTCTGTGTCACTGGCAATGCTGGGATATATCGCCCAGGTCTGTGTCGCTGGCAATGCTGGGATATATGGCCAGGTCTGTGTCACTGGCAATGCTGGGATATATGGCCCAGGTCTGTGTCACTGGCAATGCTGGGATATATCACCCAGGTCTGTGTCACTGGCAATGCTGGGAAATATCGCCAGGTCTATGTCGCTGGCAGTGCTGGGATATATCACCCAGGTCTGTGTCGCTGGCAATGCTGGGATATATCACCAGGTCTGTGTCACTGGCAATGCTGGGATATATGGCCCAGGTCTGTGTCGCTGGCAATGCTGGGATATATCACCCAGGTCTGTGTCGCTGGCAATGCTGGGATATATTGCCCAGGTCTGTGTCACTGGCAATGCTGGGATATATCGCCAGATCTGTGTCGTTGGCAATGCTGGGATATATGGCCCAGGTCTGTGTCGCTGGCAATGCTGGGATATATCGCCAGGCCTGTGTCACTGGCAATGCTGGGATATATTGCCCAGGTCTGTGTCACTGGCAATGCTGGGATATATCACCCAGGTCTGTGTCACTGGCAATGCTGGGATATATCGCCCAGGTCTTGTTGCAATGTCTAATTTCCTCCATATTCATGAATTGATGGAGAATCTCCTGAGCCAACATCAGCGTACAGCCGGTGCTGGATCATCAGGGTTACCGTCCTACCAGGACATCATTTGCTGGCTGTGTTTTTACAACACTTCAAGGTCAATTTTACTGAGAACAGCTTTTACTTCCTCCCTCTTCCCCCACCTCCCCTTCCCCCACCTCCCCTTCCCCCACCTCCCCTTCCCCCACATCCCCTTCCCCCACATCCCCTTCCCCTCACCTTCCCTTCCCCCACCTCCCCTTCCCCCACCTCCCCTTCCCCCACCTCCCCTTCCCCCACCTCCCCTTCCCCCACCTCCCCTTCCCCCACATCCCCTTCCCCCACATCCCCTTCCCCTCACCTTCCCTTCCCCCACCTCCCCTTCCCCCACCTCCCCTACCATCACCTCCCCTTCCCCCACCTCCCCTTCCCCCACCTCCCCTTCCCCCACCTCCCCTTCCCCCACATCCCCTTCCCCCACATCCCCTTCCCCTCACCTTCCCTTCCCCCACCTCCCCTTCCCCCACCTCCCCTTCCCCCACCTCCCCTTCCCCCACCTCCCCTTCCCCCACATCCCCTTCCCCCACATCCCCTTCCCCTCACCTTCCCTTCCCCCACCTCCCCTTCCCCCACCTCCCCTACCCTCACCTCCCCTTCCCCCACCTCCCCTTCCCCCACCTCCCCTACCCTCACCTCCCCTTCCCTCACCTCCGCTTCCCCCAGCTCCCCTCACCTCCCCTCCCCTTCCCCCACCTCCCCTTCCCTCACCTCCCCTTCCCCCACCTCCCCTTCCCTCACCTCCGCTTCCCCATCTCCCCTCACCTCCCCTTCCCCCATCTCCCCTTCCCCCACCTCCCCTTCCCCCACCTCCCCTACCCTCACCTCCCCTTCCCTCACCTCCCCTTCCCTCACCTCCCCTTCCCTCACCTCCCCTTCCCCCATCTCCCCTTCCCCCACCTCCCCTTCCCCCACCTCCCCTTCCCCCACCTCCCCTTCCCCCACCTCCCCTTCCCCCACCTCCCCTTCCCCCACCTCCACTTCCCCTACCTCCCCATCCCCCATCTCCCCTCACCTTCCCTTCCCTCACCTCCTCTTCCCTCACTTCCCCTTCCCTCACCTCCCTTTCCCCCACCTCCCCTTCCCTCACCTCCCCTTCCCTCATCTCCCCTTCCCCCACTACCCCTTCCCCTACCTCCCCTTCCCCCACCTCCCCTTCCCTCACCTTCCCTTCCCCCACCTCCCCTTCCCCCACCTCCCCTTCCCCCATCTCCCCTCACCTCCCCTTCCCCCACCTCCCCTTCCCCCACCTCCCCTTCCCTCACCTCCCCTTCCCCCACCTCCCCTTCCCACACCTTCCCTTCCCTCATCTCCCCTTCCCCCACCTCCCCTTCCCTCATCTCCCCTTCCCCCACCTCCCCTTCCCCTACCTCCCCTTCCCCCACCTCCCCTTCCCTCACTTCCCTTCCCTCACCACCCCTTCCCCCACCTCCCTTTCTCCCACATCCCCTTCCCCCACCTCCCCTTCCCCCACCTCCCCTTCCCCCACCTCCCTTTCCCCCACCTCCCCTTCCCTCACCACCACTTCCCCCACCTCCCATTCCCCCACCTCCCCTACCTCCCCTTCCCCCACCTCCCCTTCCCTCACCTTCCCTTCCCTCACCACCCCTTCCCCCACCTCCCTTTCTCCCACATCCCCTTCCCCCACCTCCCCTTCCCCCACCTCCCCTTCCCCCACCTCCCTTTCCCCCACCTCCCCTTCCCTTACCACCACTTCCCCCACCTCCCCTTCCCACACCTCCCCTTCCCTCCCCTTCCCACACCTCCCCTTCCCTCACCTTCCCTTCCCTCACCTCCCCTTCCCCCACCTCCCCTTCCCCCACCTTCCCCACCTCCCCTTCCCCCACCTCCCCTTCCCTCCCCTTCCCCCTCCTCCCCTCACCCCCCCTTCCTTCATCTTCCCTCACCGTACCCCTCCTCCCCTCACCTACCCCTTTCCTCCCCTCCCTTTTCTCTCACCTCCCTCACCTCCCCCCTTCCCTCACCTCCCCTTCCCTCACCTCCCCTTCCCTCACCTCCCCCGTCCCTCGCCTTCCTCGTTTTGTTTCCTCTGGCCCTCCTGCCTCTCTTACCCCACCTCCCCACTGCCCTCCTCCCTCCCATAAGACCATTAGAAATAATAACAGGAGGAGGCCATTCGGCCCCTTGAGCCTGCTCCACCATTCAAGAGGATCATGGCTGATGCAACATTTCTCACATCCATGTTCCTGCCCTTCCCCTGTGCCCCTTGAATCCTTTCCTACATTGCCTACAATGCAGAAGGAGGCCATTCGCCCCGAAGGAGCACCCTACCTAGGCCCAGACCCCACCCTAACCCAGTAACCCCACCTTTGGACACTAAGGGCAATTTATCACGGCCAATCCACCGAACCTGCACATCTTTGGACTGTGGGAGGAAACCGGAGCACCCGGAGGAAACCCACGCACACACGGGGAGGATGTGCAGACTCCACACAGACAGTGACCCAGCGGGGAATCGAACCCGGGTCCCTGGAGCTGTGAGGCAGCAGTGCTAACCATTAACTGTGCCGCCCATTAACCACTGTGCCAGCCACTGATCCTCTACTGATCAAGAATCTATCTCAGCCTTAAATACACACAAGGACTCTGTCCCCACAGCTCTCTGTGGCAACGGGTTTCTATGACTCACAACCCTCTGAGAGAAGAAATTACTCCTCATCTCAGTATTAAGGGGCTGCACGGTAGCACAGTAGTTAGCACTGCTACCTCATTGCACCGAGGACCCGGGTTCGACCCCGGCTCTGGGTCACTGTCCGTGTGGAGTTTGCACATTCTCCCCGTGTCTGCGTGGGTCTCACCCCCACAACCCAAAGATGTGCAGGGTAGGTGGATTGGCCACGCTAAATTCCCCTTAATTGGAAAAAATAAATTGGGTCTTCTGAATTTATTAAAAAATAAGTTGCGAGGGATCTGAAACCCTACCCCTTGCATCATATTTCCAACGACGTATTCATCCCGATTTATCCCGCTATTTCTATTCTGACTAGCACGTGGCACTGGCAGTAATCCTGAGATTACTGACTTTCAGATCCGACTTCTCAACTTCCTTCCTAGCTCCCTATATTCTGCTTTCAGGACCTCATCCCTTTGTTCCCAATGTCGTTTGTGCCGATGTGTACCACGGGCACTGGCTGTTCACCCTCCCCCTCCAGAATGTCATGCAGCCGCTCCGAGACATCCTTGACCCTAGCACCAGGGAGGCAACACACCATCCTGGAGTCTCATTTGCAGCCACAGAAATGTCTATCTATCCCCCTTACAATTGAATCCCTTGTAACTATTACCACACTTATTACTCCTCCCCTCTGCAGCAGAACCAACCGTGGTGCCACGAGTTTGGCTGTTGCTGCTTTCCCCTGAGAGGTCATTCCCCTCAATGTATCCAAAACAGTATATCTGTTCTGCAGGGGAATGGCCACAGGAGATTCCTGCACTACCTGCCTCGCTCTCTTGCTCGGTCTGGTGGTCACCCAGTCCCTTCCTGCCTGCGGAGTCTGAGCCTGAGGTGTGACCACCTCTCTATATATGCTATCCACGATGCTCTTCGACCCGCGGATGCCCCACAATGTCCCCATCCGCCGCTCCAGCTCTGAAACCCAAGCTTCCAGGAGCTGTAACTGGAGACACTACATGCACACATGCTGGCCCTGTGCCCAGCTTCCCACATAGAGCAGGAGGAACAAACCGTGGTTTTGAGCTCACCTTCCATGATTTATCCCTTTCGATTAAACCTTTAAAGGACTCTTAAAATCAAATAATACCAAATACGGTAGGACCCTTCTTCCCTTGATCTTGTAGGTACAGAATATAGCCCTTACAAACTATAAACCACAAAATTAAGACTTTACAAATGATAAGCAATAATAGTTGTATAAATACTCACCATCGGTTCTCACCCAGTCAGCAGCTACCACTTGCTCCACATCGCTTTTGAATCCTTACTTTACATCAGGAGCTCCGCCTCTGGATTGAGTGAGGGTTCACCCCGTTGCCCCTCTGGATTGAGTGAGGGTTCGTTCGGTTGCTCCTTTTAAAGTTTCCCCACTGCTCTCATCAGCTGCTCCTCACCGGAGTCGCTCTATCTCTGACGTCCGGTGCTCTGTACTGTAAGAGTTTCTTAAAGTCCCTCTTTCACCTTATGCTGAAAATTTCCTAAGGCCTTTTATTTTAAAGAGCAGAAATACTCACCAATGAAAAGAAAGAAGGGATTGATCTCCTTCTCCAGATTTCACATAACTCCATGTTTCACCAAACTCCAGTTGCACTCCAATGCAGCAAAGCAGAACCCCAGTGCAAACCTCTGTCCTGGGCTGTGATCCGGTTGTGTTTTTGTCCTGGGCTCAGTGTCCAGGTTGTGTTTTTGTCCTGGGCTATGTTCAGGTTGTGTTTTATGTCCTGTGCTCAGTGGTTAGGTTGTGTTTTTGTCCTGGGCTGTGTTCAGGTTGTGGTTTTTTCCCTTGGCTGTGTTCCGGTTGTGTTTCTGTCCTGAGCTGTGTTCCAGTTGCGTTTTTGTTCTGGGCTGTGATCCGGTTGTGTTTTTGTCCTGCGCTCAGTGTTCAGTTTGTGTTTTTGTCCTGGGCTGTGTTCAGGTTGTGTTTCTTTTCCCTGGGCTGTGTTCAGATTGTTTTTTCTGTCCTGGGCTGTGTTCACAGTGTGAATTTGTCCTGGGCTGTATTCAGGTTGTGTTTCTGTCCTGGGCTGTGTTCAGGTTGTGTTTCTGTCCCAGGCTGTGTTCAGGTTGTGTTTCTGTCCTGGGCTGTGTTCAGGTTTTGTTTCTGTCCCGGGCTGTGTTCAGGTTTTGTTTCTGCCCTGGGCTGTGTTCAGGTTTTGTTTCTGCCCTGGGCTGTGTTCAGGTTTTGTTTCTGCCCTGGGCTGTGTTCAGGTTGTGTTTCTGTCCCGGGCTGTGTTCAGGTTGTGTTTCTATCCTGGGCTGTGTTCAGGTTGTGTTTCTGCCCTGGGCTGTGTTCAGGTTGTGTTTCTGTCCTGGGCTGTGTTCAGGTTGCGTTTCTGTCCCAGGCTGTGTTCAGGTTGTGTTTCTGTCCTGGGCTGTGTTCAGGTTGTGTTTCTGTCCTGGGCTGTGTTCAGGTTGCGTTTCTGTCCCAGGCTGTGTTCAGGTTGTGTTTCTATCCTGGGCTGTGTTCAGGTTGTGTTTCTGTCCTGGGCTGTGTTCAGGTTGCGTTTCTGTCCCAGGCTGTGTTCAGGTTGCGTTTCTGTCCCAGGCTGTGTTCAGGTTGTGTTTCTGTCCTGGGCTGTGTTCAGGTTGTGTTTCTGTCCTGGGCTGTGTTCAGGTTGTGTTTCTGTCCTGGGCTGTGTTCAGGTTGTGTTTCTGTCCTGGGCTGTGTTCAGGTTGCGTTTCTGTCCCAGGCTGTGTTCAGGTTGTGTTTCTGTCCTGGGCTGTGTTCAGGTTGTGTTTCTGTCCTGAGCTGTGTTCAGGTTGCGTTCTGTCCTGGGTTGTGTTCAGGTTGTGTTTCTGTCCTGGGCTGTGTTCAGGTTGCGTTTCTGTCCCAGGCTGTGTTCAGGTTGCGTTTCTGTCCCAGGCTGTGTTCAGGTTGTGTTTCTGTCCTGGGCTGTGTTCAGGTTGTGTTTCTGTCCTGGGCTGTGTTCAGGTTGTGTTTCTGTCCTGGGCTGTGTTCAGGTTGTGTTTCTGTCCTGGGCTGTGTTCAGGTTGCGTTTCTGTCCCAGGCTGTGTTCAGGTTGTGTTTCTGTCCTGGGCTGTGTTCAGGTTGTGTTTCTGTCCTGAGCTGTGTTCAGGTTGCGTTCTGTCCTGGGTTGTGTTCAGGTTGTGTTTCTGTCCTGAGCTGTGTTCAGATTGACAGTTTTCACCTTGCCCTGTTTTGAAGAGGTGGGTTTCTGCATTTTGGAGAGTAGCGAGTTGCTGACGGATTTGTGTCCTGTGTCTGAGACGCTCAGATTGCAGGAAAGAGAGAGACCCAGCTGATGAAATTTAATAATGAAAGGCAGATTGTTTGGAGTAGCAGATTGGAGAAGGAAGTTTGGCTCAGACTGAGGTCTAAACTCTCACAGCTGAGACAGGGGAATGAGCGGAAATGGCACATTTTCACCTGCAGTTTAATTGGATCTGGTTTTAATTAATGGCCTTTGGGGATGAGTAACAGACAATGCGTTTGCAGAATAGGAACTGGGGATGAATTTGGAGTTACAATTGGGCCGTGGGGTCTGGTTGCTTCATGAGTTTTCCATCAATCAAAGTATGGTTTCAGTGAATGGATGAAGGAAATGAGGAGAGAAATCTGTCTGCTCCCACTCTGTCCCCCACATCCCATCCTCAATGATCCCAATCCTCTTCCCCACAGCTTTCCTCACCCAGTCAACCCTCTGACCCAGCAAAGGGACGCAGGCTGCAGGGATGTTCGGGAAGGCCTGTTGGGTTCTGGTGTGAAGGTGTTTTCAGTTGTTGTCAATGTCATTCCCCCCTCCACCCCCTCCCCCCACCCCCCTCCACCCCCCTCCACCCCCACTCCACTCCCCTCCACCCCCACTCCACTCCCCTCCACCCCCACTCCACTCCCCTCCACCCCCACTCCACTCCCCTCCACCCCCACTCCACTCCCCTCCACCCCCACTCCACTCCCCCCACCCCCCTCCACCCCCCCCACCCCCCTCCACTCCCCTCCACCCCCACTCCACTCCCCTCCACCCCCCTCCACCCCCTCCACCCCCACTCCACTCCCCTCCACCCCCACTCCACTCCCCTCCACCCCCACTCCACTCCCCCCACCCCCCTCCACCTCCCTCCACCCCCACTCCACTCCCCCCACCCCCCTCCACCTCCCTCCACCCCCCTCCACCTCCCTCCACCCCCCTCCACCTCCCTCCACCCCCCCTCCACCCCCTCCACTCCCCTCCACCCCCACTCCACTCCCCTCCACCCCCACTCCACTCCCCTCCACCCCCACTCCACTCCCCTCCACCCCCACTCCACTCCCCCTCCACCCCCACTCCACTCCCCCTCCATCCCCACTCCACTCCCCCTCCACCCCCATTCCACTCCCCCTCCACTCCCCCTCCACCCCCACTCCACTCCCCCTCCACCCCCACTCCACTCCCCCTCCGCCCCCACTCCACTCCCCCTCCGCCCCCACTCCACTCCCCCTCCACTCCCACTCCACTCCCCCTCCACCCCCCCTCCACTCCCACTCCACTCCCCCTCCACCCCCCCTCCACCCCCACTCCACTCCCCCTCCACCCCCACTCCACTCCCCCTCCACCCCCTAACCCCACTCCCCCTCCACCCCCACTCCACTCCCCCTCCACTCCCACTCCACCCCCCTCCACCCCCACTCCACTCCCCCTCCACCCCCTAACCCCACTCCCCCTCCACCCCCTAACCCCACTCCCCCTCCACCCCCACTCCACTCCCCCTCCACTCCCACTCCACTCCCCCTCCACCCCTTCCACCCTCATTCTCCACCCCCTCCACCCTCCCCCTCATTGACTGATGTCCCCAAATGCTTCCTTCTCTCCCTGAATCCTCCATCCACCACGGGAAGGCTGATGCAAATGAGCAGGAGGTTCCCAGCAGCTGTCGGGATTTTGCTCTGTGACAGTGTTTACTGGGGTTTACGGTCTAAGAAATTCCAACTTCAAACTTGGCTGATGGTGTCGCTGCTGTTATCACTCTTCCTGTGGGTCACCTGTCTCTCTGGGACTGAGATATTGGCCACACTGTGACAGGTATGTGAAATCTGACTGAGCCCCAGAGCTTCCCCTGTCCTTGTGAAGCAGGAAAGAGGCGCGGCACCACAGCCAGTTCTCCCTCCCTCTCTCTCTCCCTTGTTCTGTGTCCTCTCTTCCTGCGTGAGTGAGTGTAAAGGTGTTTGTTCACCCGATGAGTGATGAGCATTTGGTGAAGGCAAGTATCAGGAGAAGAATCAAGTTCAGACACTGGACCAGTGAACCCCCTGTTAGCTGGAGCACCCTAGGGTCAATATCAGTTCATGTTTCTATCCACCTCTGATTGGTCACATTCCCTCAGAAAATATTTTCTTTTGTGTCCGGTTAGTATTCTCGCTGAAAATGCCGACCTTTAGCTGTCACTATCACCACTTCTTCCAGCCGAGCTTAATGCCTCCCAGTTTCAAACCTACCACATGAAGAGGACACAATGGATTAAACCCTTTGTTCCTCAGAGTCGTTGGATTCAGGCCTTTGGCATCATTATCAGAAACATATCAATTAAAACTATTTGTTGAATATCTAGTTATAATTATGTAAATTGCTATTAGCCAAATGAGAAGTGATCAGACGATTCCTGAGTAAGCTGGACACCTCAGTTGCTGCTGTGTGAGATAGAGCAGGAATGCTCCCTGCCTGTGAACGGGTTAACACCTCCGCATTGTCTTTCTGGATCCCTCACACTTTCTGGCTTGTAAACTGAGAACTGTTAGCTCATACACATGAGTCGTAGCTTGTACTCCAAGCCAACTGGCACACTGATCAGATGGGATGGGCTTTGACAATGTAGAAAAGCTATGGATTGATCGGTATTGCAGGAGCTGTGTGTTTACTGGTGCAGATCAATAGGGTGTGAAAAATCAGTTCAGATTTGTAGATTCAGACCAGCTCGGTTTGAATTCCCTGCCGATGTAATGTATCTGCCTCAACAAAGGATGAAATGGCAGCTCTAATAACCTGACGCAGTGCATTCTGTCTGCTTTACATCTTCACTCATAACTCACAAATGTAAACAGCAACATTGGCTATGAGGGAGCAACTCACTCACAACCACAGCCACAAGATGGTTGGTTTTCTTCCCTGGAGGACGAGTGAAGATTTTTACAACAATTCAAACGTTTCACGATTACTTTTAGCAATAAAAACGTGTCTGGGCTTCATATGCATCATAGCAGAGGGCAGCAGAACAGAACGAAACAGCATTCCGCAGTGAGGAAGACAGACTGAGGATTGTCACTGCGTCATGATTTCTAGAATCTTACACGAGGCCACTCAGCTGATTGTATTGGGGCTAACCCTCTGAAAGAACTGTCCAATTGGTCTCCCCAATCTTTCCCCAAAGCCCTACAAAACTTTGCATTCAAATATTTACCCAAATCTTTTTTGAAAGTTATTATTGAACCTGCTTTCACTGCTAGTCAGAACATATCAATTAAGGGGAGGCGGTGTTGTGGCATTGTCACTGAACTAGTAATCCAGAGACCCAGGGTAATGTTCTGGGGTCCCCGGTTCAAATCCCACCATAGCAGACGGTGAACTTTGAATTCAATAAAAATCTGAAATTAAAAGTCTAAAGATGACCATGAAAACATTGTCGATTGTCGTAAAAGCCCATCTGGTTCACTAATGTCCCTTAGGGAAGGAAATCTGCCGTCCTTACCCGGTCTGGCCTACACGTGACTCCAGACCCACAGCAATGTGGTTGACATAAAAAAACAACTGATTTCTCTATTCTCACCACTGATCGCAACATTCGTTAAAAAATTTGATTTGCTCGCCAAATTGGCCAAACGTTTACTTTCAGTCCTGTTACCAGAAATAAAGGAGACTTTAACCAGGCTTCTTTCAATAAACAATATTATTAAACCAATCTTGTCAAATTGGGGCAGCACGGTAGCATTGTGGATAGCGCAATTGCTTCACAGCTCCAGGGTCCCAGGTTCGATTCCGGCTTGGGTCACTGTCCGTGCGGAGTCTGCACGTCCTCCCCGTGTCTGCGTGGGTTTCCTCCGGGTGCTCCGGTTTCCTCCCACAGTCCAAAGATGTGGGGGTTAGGTGGATTGGCCATGATAAATTGCCCTGAGTGTCCAAAATTGCCCTTAGTGTTGGGTGGGGTTACTGGGTTATGGGGATAGGGTGGAGGTGTTGACCTTGGGTAGGGTGCTCTTTCCAAGAGCCGGTGCAGACTCGATGGGCCGAATGGCCTCCTTCTGCGCTGTAAATTCTATGAAATTCAAAGGCAGAGCTGATTAACATCCAATATGAAATATGAAAGTATAGTCATTCCTCTTTCGAGGCACAAACACACCCCAAAAAAAGTAAAATAGAGAAATTCCGCCAATGGTTAAAAGTCAATGGTTCAAGGAGAAAGGAAAGAACATAGAATCATAGAATTTACAATGCACAAGGAGGCCATTCGACCATCAAGTCTGCCGTTGGAAAGAGCACCCTAAGCCCACTCATCCACCCGATCCCCGTAACCCAGTAACCCCACCTAACCTTTTTGGACACTAAGAGCAATTTATCATGGCCAATCCACCTAACCCGCACATCTTTGGACTGTGGGAGGAAACCGGAGCACCCGGAGGAAACCCACGCAGACACGGGGAGGACGTGCAGACTCCACACAGACGGTGGAATCCTTGGAATGGTGTCTGGGTTATACAATTCTTCTCTCGGTGCTGATCTGCGAAAAAATCATTGATCTTGCTCTGCTTCTCAGTGGGTTTGAGGAACATTTGCAAATTTTCAATCGTACCACATGGAATAACTTAAAAGCAGCTACGGTGGCACAGTGGTTAGCACTGCTACCTCACGTGCCGAGGACCCAGGTTCAATCCGGGGTCACTGTCCGTGTGGAGTTTGCACATTCTCCCCGTGTCTGCGTGGGTCTCACCCTCACAACACAAAGATGTGCAGGGTAGGTGGATTGGCCACACTAAACTGCCCCTTAATTGGAAAGAAAGAATTGGGAAAAAAAGCTTATCAGCAGCTTCTATTGACTGCCACCTTGTGGGCTGGGCCTGACCTGCAAAAAGGCAGCTGTCTTTTCACAAAACGTTGTTCCTTTTATTCTCAAAGCAGAACCGAACCCACAGGGGCGGGACCTTCCGGTCGCTGACACTGAAATCCCGTTCGGTAATTGGCCGGAGAGTCAACGTTTGCGACGGAATGGGGGGCCGCGCTGTTTCGCGATGCCCCGCCCCCACCATAGCGGCGTACTCGGAGAGCACGCTGGGCGGCGTAGCAACGGCCTCAGCACGTTGCTGAGTTTCCCACGGCGTCAGTCACGTGTGCTGCCATTTGTCGGTGTGGCAGCTGCGGACTCAGTCCAGCACCGCTACAGCCGGGGGGGGGGAGCCGATCCGCGGGCAGGAGTGGCTTTGGCAGGGACTGGGGGCACTGTTGGGGGGTGGTCCGGGAGTCGAGAGCCAGACAAAGGGGGGCACTATTTTTCAGGCCAGCTCCATGCTCGGCCGCCGCCTTGCTGCACGGGGCAACCGCTGCGGGACATCGCCATCCGCGCAGCCACCGACCCAGCAATTCTCCGGCCGTATCAGCAGTTGGAGCTGTGTGCTCCGTACCAAACGGGGCATCGGTGGTTGTTTTGCGCCAAATTTGCAGTCAAAAACGCCACCGTTCCCACACCCGTAGCCTGATAATCGCACAATCCGGCCCCACTGTTTTTCTGGTTAGGTTTCTACATTTGACCCTCTTGGAAACAGTCCAGCAAGGTCGTGGTTTCCAGCTTCTTTTAAACTGCTTCATGACCTTTGCTGTAAAAAGGTTCCTTTTTCCAGGAACAGCGATCAGAGTCACACATTAATCCTTTAAGAAACAAATTCGGCCCGATTCTTCATTCCTGAGACGAAGTGTTGATGCCGGCGCAGGATTTGTGGATTTCCACCACAGCGAAACTGTCGCCGAACCGGGACCCACTCAGCGACTGTGGAGGGGCAGCACCGGGGCCACGGGGAACACAATCGGTTCCCATGGGAAACGGTGCCGGATTCGCCGGGTCCGGGATCGACACTCGGGAGTCTGACAGGCTGCAGCCGCAGGTACAGATTACACTCCCCACACACACTCATCCTAGCCCCACACACACATTACACTCCCCACACACACTCACCCCAGCCGCACACACACATTACACTCCCCACACACACTCATCCCAGCCGCACACACACATTACACTCCCCACACACACTCATCCCAGCCGCACACACACATTACACTCCCCACACACTCATCCCAGCCGCAGGTACACATTACACTCCCCACACACACTCATCCCTGCCCCACACACACATTACACTCCCCACACACACTCATCCTAGCCCCACACACACATTACACTCCCCACACACACTCACCCCAGCCGCACACACACATTACACTCCCCACACACACTCATCCCAGCCGCACACACACATTACACTCCCCACACACACTCATCCCAGCCGCACACACACATTACACTCCCCACACACTCATCCCAGCCGCACACACACATTACACTCCCCACACACACTCATCCCAGCCCCACACACACATTACACTCCCCACACACACTCATCCCAGCCCCACACACACATTACACTCCCCACACACACTCATCCCAGCCGCACACAAACATTACACTCCCCACACACACTCATCCCAGCCGCACACACACATTACACTCCCCACACACACTCATCCCAGCCCCACACACACATTACACTCCCCACACACACTCATCCCAGCCGCACACACACATTACACTCCCCACACACACTCATCCCAGCCACACACACACATTACACTCCCCACAAACACTCATCCCAGCCGCACACACACATAACACTCCCCACACACACCATCCCAGCCGCACACACACATTACACTCCCCACACACACTCATCCCAGACACACACACACATTACACTCCCCACACACACTCATCCCAGCCACACACACACATTACACTCCCCACTCACACTCATCCCAGCCACACACACACATTACACTCCCCACACACACTCATCCCAGCCGCACACACACATTACACTCCCCACACACACTCATCCCAGCCGCACACACACATTACACTCCCCACACACACTCACCCCAGCCCCACACACACACTGCACTCCCCACACACACTCATCCCAGCCACACACACACATTACACTCCCCACACACACTCATCCCAGCCACACACACATTACACTCCCCACACACACTCATCCCAGCCGCACACACACATTCCACTCCCCACACACACTCACCCCAGCCACACACACACATTACACTCCCCACACACACTCAACCCAGCCGCACACACACATTACACTCCCCACACACACTCATCCCAGCCACACACACATTACACTCCCCACACACACTCATCCCAGCTGCACACACACATTACACTCCCCACACACACTCATCCCAGCCGCAGGTACACATTACACTCCCCACACACACTGCACTCCCCACACACTGCATTCCCCACACACACTCATCCCAGCCGCAGGTACACATTACACTCCCCACACACACTCATCCCAGCCGCACACACACATTACACTCCCCACACACACTCAACCCAGCCGCACACACACATTACACTCCCCACACACACTCATCCCAGCCGCACACACACATTACACTCCCCACACACACTCATCCCAGCCGCACACACACATTACACTCCCCACACACACTCATCCCAGCCGCAGGTACACATTACACTCCCCACACACTGCACTCCCCGCACACACTGCACTCCCCACGCACACTCATCCCAGCCGCACACACACACTACACTCCCCACACACACTCATCCCAGCCGCACACACACATTACACTCCCCACACACAATCATCCCAGCCGCACACACTGCACTCCCCACACACACTGCACTCCCCACACACACTGCACTCCTCACACACATTACACTCCCCACACACACTCATCCCAGCCACACACACACATTACACTCCCCACACACACTCATCCCAGCCGCACACACACATTACACTCCCCACACACACTCATCCCAGCCGCACACACACATTACACTCCTCACACACACTCATCCCAGCCGCACACACACATTACACTCCCCACACACACTCATCCCAGCCGCAGGTACACATTACACTCCCCACGCACACTCATCCCAGCCACACACACACATTACACTCCCCACACACACTCATCCCAGCCACACACACACATTACACTCCCCACACACACTCATCCCAGCCGCACACACACATTACACTCCCCACACACACTCATCCCAGCCGCACACACACATTACACTCCCCACACACACTCATCCCAGCCGCAGGTACACATTACACTCCCCACACACACTGCACTCCCCACACACTGCATTCCCCACACACACACATCCCAGCCGCACACACACATTACACTCCTCACACACACTCATCCCAGCCGCAGGTACACATTACACACCCCACACACACTGCACTCCCCACACACACTCATCCCAGCCGCAGGTACACATTACACTCCCCACACACACTCATCCCAGCCGCACACACACATTACACTCCCCACACACACTCAACCCAGCCGCACACACACATTACACTACCCACACACACTCATCCCAGCCACACACACACATTACACTCCCCACACACACTCATCCCAGCCGCACACACACATTACACTCCCCACACACACTCATCCCAGCCGCACACACACATTACACTCCCCACACACACTCATCCCAGCCGCACACACACATTACACTCCCCACACACACTCATCCCAGCCGCACACACACATTACACTCCCCACACACACTCATCCCAGCCGCACACACTGCACTCCCCACACACACTGCACTCCCCACACACACTGCACTCCTCACACACATTACACTCCCCACACACACTCATCCCCGCCGCACACACACATTACACTCCCCACACACTCATCCCAGCCACACACACACATTACACTCCCCACACACACTCACCCCAGCCGCACACACAAGTTACACTCCCCACACACACTCATCCCAGCCCCACAGACACATTACACTCCCCACACACACTCATCCCAGCCGCACACACACATTACACTCTCCACACACACTCACCCCAGCCCCACACACACATTACACTCCCCAAACACACTCATCCCAGCCGCACACACACATTACACTCCCCACACACACTCATCCCAGCCGCACACACACATTACACTCCCCACACACACTCATCCCAGCCGCACACACACATTACACTCCCCACACACACTCATCCCAGCCGCACACACACATTACACTCCCCACACACACTGAACTCCCCACACACTGCATTCCCCACACACACTCATCCCAGCCGCACACACACATTACACTCCCCACACACACTCATCCCAGCCGCAGGTACACATTACACGCCCCACACACACTGCACTCCCCACACACACTCATCCCAGCCGCAGGTACACATTACACACCCCACACACACTGCACTCCCCACACACACTCATCCCAGCCGCAGGTACACATTACACTCCCCACACACACTCATCCCAGCCACACACACACATTACACTCCCCACACACACTCAACCCAGCCGCACACACACATTTCACTCCCCACACACACTCATCCCAGCCACACACACACATTACACTCCCCACACACACTCATCCCAGCCGCACACACACATTACACTCCCCACACACACTCATCCCAGCCGCACACACACATTACACTCCCCACACACACTCATCCCAGCCGCACACACTGCACTCCCCACACACACTGCACTCCCCACACACACTGCACTCCTCACACACATTACACTCCCCACACACACTCATCCCCGCCGCACACACACATTACACTCCCCACACAGACTCATCCCAGCCGCACACACACATTACACTCCCCACACACACTCATCCCAGCCGCACACACTGCACTCCCCACACACACTGCACTCCCCGCACACACTGCACTCCCCACACACACTGCATTCCCCACACACACTCATCCCAGCCGCACACACACATTACACTCCCCACACACACTGCACTCCCCGCACACACTGCACTCCCCCCACACACTGCACCCCCCGCCCACACTGCACTCCCCGCACACACTGCACTCCCCGCACACACACATTACACTCCCCACACACACTGCACTCCCCACACACACTGCACTCTCCGCACACACTGCACTCCCCGCACACACTGTACTCCTCGCACACACTGCACTCCCCTCACACACTGCAATCCACCCACACACTGTACTCCCCACACAGTGTACTCCCCACACACACTGCACTCCCCTCACACACTGCACTCCCCACACACACTGCACTCCCCGCACACACTGCACTCCCCGCACACTGCACTCCCCTCACACACTGCACTCCCCACACACACTGCACTCCCCCCACACACTGCACTCCCCGCACACACTGCACTCCCCACACACACCGCACTCCCCACACACACTGCAGTCCCCGCACACACTGCACTCCCCCCACACACACACTGCACTCCCCGCACACACTGCACTCCCCGCACACACTGCACTCCCCGCACACACTGCACTCCCCACACACACCGCACTCCCCACACACACTGCAGTCCCCGCACACACTGCACTCCCCACACACACTGCACTCCCCACACACACTGCACTCCCCACACACACTGCACACCCCGCTCACACTGCACTCCCCACACACACTGCACTCCCCGCACACACTGCACTCCCCGCTCACACTGCACTCCCCGCACACACTGCACTCCCCGCACACACTGCACTCCCCACACACACTGCAGTCCCCGCACACACTGCACTCCCCACACACACTGCACTCCCCACACACACTGCACTCCCCGCTGACACGGCACTCCCCGCACACACTGCACTCCCCGCACACACTGTACTCCCCGCACACACTGCACTCCCCGCACACACTGCACTCCCCACACACACGGCACTCCCTGCACACACTGCACTCCCCACACACACTGCACTCCCCGCACACACTGCACTCCCCCCGCACACTGCACTCCCCGCACACACTGCACTCCCCACACACACTGCACTCCCCGCGCACTGCACTCCCCACACACACTGCACTCCCCGCACACACTGCACTCCCCGCACACACTGCACTCCCCGCACACACTGCACTCCCCGCACACACTGCACTCCCCGCACACACTGCACTCCCCACACACACTGCACTCCCCGCACACACTGCACTCCCCGCACACACTGCACTCCCCGCACACACTGCACTCCCCACACACTCTGCACTCCCCTCACACACTGCACTCCCCACACACACTGCACTCCCCTCGCACACCGCACTCCCCGCACACACCGCACTCCCCGCACACACTGCACTCCCCGCACACACTGCACTCCCCACACACACTGCACTCCCCGCACACAGTGCACTCCCCCCGCACACTGCACTCCCCACTCACACTGCACTCCCCGCACACACTGCACTCCCCGCACACACTGCACTCCCCTCACACACTGCACTCCCCGCACACACTGCACTCCCCGCACACACTGCACTCCCCGTACACACTGCACTCCCCGCACACACTGCACTCCCCCCGCACACTGCACTCCCCGCACACACTGCACTCCCCACACACACTGCATTCCCCCCGCGCACTGCACTCCCCACACACACTGCACTCCCCGCACACACTGCACTCCCCGCACACACTGCACTCCCCGCACACACTGCACTCCCCGCACACTCTGCACTCCCCGCACACACTGCACTCCCCACACACACCGCACTCCCCGCACACACTGCTCTCCCCGCACACACTGCTCTCCCCGCACACACTGCCCTCCCCGCACACTGCACTCCCCGCACACACTGCACTCCCCACACACACCGCACTCCCCGCACACACTGCACTTCCCCCACACACTGCACTCCCCGCACACACTGCACTCCCCACCCACACTGCACTCCCCACACACACTGCACTGCCCGCACACAGTGCGCTCCCTGCACACACTGCACTCCCCACACACACTGCACTCCCCGCACACACTGCACTCCCCACACACACTGCACTCTTCACACTGCACTCCCCGCACACACTGCACTCCCCGCACATACTGCACTCCCCGCACATACTGCACTCCCCGCACACACTGCACTCCCCACACACACTGCACTCCCCTCACACACTGCACTCCCCACACACACTGCACTCCCCACACACACTGCACTCCCCACACACACTGCACTCCCCACACACACACACTGCACTCCCCACACACACTGCACTCCCCACACACACTGCACTCCCCGCACACACTGCACTCCCCGCACACACACACTGCACTCCCCACACAAACTGCACTCCCCGCACACACTGCACTCCCCGCACACACTGCCCTCCCCGCACACACACACTGCACTCCCCGCACACACTGCATTCCCCACACACACTGCACTCCCCACACACACACACTGCACTCCCCACACACACTGCACTCCCCGCACACACTGCACTCCCCGCGCACACTGCCCTCCCCGCACACACTGCACTCCCTGCACACACACACTGCACTCCCCACACACACTGCACTCCCCACACACACACACTGCACTCCCCACACACACTGCATTCCCCGCACACACTGCACTCCCCGCACACACTGCACTCCCCGCACACACTGCACTCCCCGCACACACTGCACTCCCCGCACACACTGCACTCCCCGCACACACTGCCCTCCCCGCGCACTGCACTCCCCACACACACTGCACTCCCTGCACACACACACTGCACTCCCCACACACACTGCACTCCCCACACACACACACTGCACTCCCCGCACACACTGCACTCCCCACACACACTGCACTCCCCACACACACACACTGCACTCCCCACACACACTGCACTCCCCGCACACACTGCACTCCCCGCACACACTGCACTCCCCGCACACACTGCACTCCCCGCACACACTGCACTCCCCGCACACACTGCCCTCCCCGCGCACTGCACTCCCCACACACACTGCACTCCCTGCACACACACACTGCACTCCCTGCACACACACACTGCACTCCCCACACACACTGCACTCCCTGCACACACACACTGCACTCCCCGCACACACTGCACTCCCCACACACACACACTGCACTCCCCGCACACACTGCACTCCCCACACACACTGCACTCCCCACACACACTGCACTCCCCACACACACTGCACTCCCCACACACACTGCACTCCCCCCACACACTGCACTCCCCGCACACACTGCACTCCCCACACACACTGCACTCCCCACACACACTGCACTCCCCACACACACTGCACTCCCCACACACACTGCACTCCCCGCACACACTGCACTCCCCCCACACACTGCACTCCCCGCACACACTGCACTCCCCACACACACACACTGCACTCCACGCACACACTGCACTCCCCACACACACTGCACTCCCCACACACACACACTGCACTCCACGCACACACTGCACTCCCCACACACACTGCACTCCCCACACACACTGCACTCCCCGCACACACTGCATTCTCCTCACACACTGCACTCCCCGCACACACTGCACTCCCCGCACACACTGCACTCCCCACACACACTGCACTCCCCACACACACTGCACTCCCCGCACACACTGCACTCCCCACACACACTGCACTCCCCGCACACTGCACTCCCCACACACACTGCACTCCCCGCACACACTGCCCTCCCCGCACACACTGCACTCCCCACACACACACACTGCACTCCCCGCACACACTGCACTCCCCACACACACACACTGCACTCCCCGCAAACACTGCACTCCCCACACACACTGCACTCCCTGCACACACACACTGCACTCCCCACACACACTGCACTCCCTGCACACACACACTGCACTCCCCGCACACACTGCACTCCCCACACACACACACTGCACTCCCCGCACACACTGCACTCCCCACACACACTGCACTCCCCACACACACTGCACTCCCCACACACACTGCACTCCCCACACACACTGCACTCCCCCCACACACTGCACTCCCCGCACACACTGCACTCCCCACACACACTGCACTCCCCACACACACTGCACTCCCCACACACACTGCACTCCCCGCACACACTGCACTCCCCGCACACACTGCACTCCCCGCACACACTGCACTCCCCGCACACACTGCACTCCCCGCACACACTGCACTCCCCGCACACACTGCCCTCCCCGCACACACTGCACTCCCCGCACACACTGCACTCCCCGCACACACTGCACTCCCCGCACACACTGCCCTCCCCGCACACACTGCACTCCCCACACACACTGCACTCCCCACACATACTGCACTCCCCACACACACTGCACTCCCCACACACACTGCACTCCCCTCACACACTGCACTCCCCACACACACTGCACTCCCCGCACACACTGCACTCCCCGCACACACTGCACTCCCCGCACACACTGCACTCCCCACACACACTGCACTCCCCCCACACACTGCACTCCCCACACACACTGCACTCCCCACTCCCCGCACACACTGCACTCCCCGCACACACTGCACTCCCCGCACACACTGCTCTCCCCACACACACTGCACTCCCCGCACACTGCACTCCCCGCACACACTGCACTCCCCACACACACTGCACTCCCCCCACACACTGCACTCCCCACACACACTGCACTCCCCACTCCCCGCACACACTGCACTCCCCGCACACACTGCACTCCCCACACACACTGCACTCCCCGCACACACTGCACTCCCCACACACACTGCACTCCCCGCACACTGCACTCCCCGCACACACTGCACTCCCCACACACACTGCACTCCCCCCACACACTGCACTCCCCACACACACTGCACTCCCCACTCCCCGCACACACTGCACTCCCCGCACACACTGCACTCCCCACACACACTGCACTCCCCACACACACTGCACTCCCCGCACACACTGCACTCCCCGCACACACTGCACTCCCCGCACACACTGCACTCCCCACACACTGCACTCCCCACACACACTGCACTCCCCACACACACTGCACTCCCCGCACACACTGCACTCCCCACACACACTGCACTCCCCGCACACACCGCACTCCCCGCACACACCGCCCTCCCCGCACACACTGCACTCTCCGCACACACTGCACTCCCCGCACACACCGCACTCCCCGCACACACCGCCCTCCCCACACACACTGCACTCCCCGCACACACCGCACTCCCCGCACACACCGCCCTCCCCGCACACACTGCACTCCCCACACACACTGCACTCCCCGCACACACTGCACTCCCCGCACACACTGCACTCCTCGCACACACTGCACTCCCCGCACACACTGAACTCCCCGCACACACTGCACTCCCCACACACTGCACTCCCCACACACACTGCACTCCTCGCACACACTGCACTCCCCACACACACTGCACTCCCCGCACACACTGCACTCCTCGCACACACTGCACTCCCCGCACACACTGAACTCCCCGCACACACTGCACTCCCCACACACTGCACTCCCCACACACACTGCCCTCCCCGCACACACTGCACTCCCCCCGCACACTGCACTCCCCGCACACGCTGCACTCCCCACACACACTGCTCTCCCCACACACACTGCACTCCCCACACACACACACTGCACTCCCCACACACACTGCCCTTCCCGCACACACTGCACTCCCCACACACACTGCTCTCCCCACACACACTGCACTCCCCACACACACACACTGCACTCCCCACACACACTGCCCTTCCCGCACACACTGCACTCCCCACACACACTGCACTCCCCACACACACACACTGCACTCCCCACACACACTGCTCTCCCCACACACACTGCACTCCCCACACACACACACTGCACTCCCCACACACACTGCCCTTCCCGCACACACTGCACTCCCCGCACACACTGCTCTCCCCACGCACACTGCACTCCCCGCACACACTGCACTCCCCACACACACCGCACTCCCCGCACACACCGCCCTCCCCACACACACTGCACTCCCCACACACACCGCACTCCCCGCACACACCGCCCTCCCCACACACACTGCACTCCCCACACACACTGCACTCCCCGCACACACTGCACTCCCCACACACACTGCACTCCCCGCACACACTGCACTCCCCGCACACACCGCCCTCCCCACACACACCGCCCTCCCCACACACACTGCACTCCCCACACACACTGCACTCCCCGCACACACCGCCCTCCCCACACACACCGCCCTCCCCACACACACTGCACTCCCCACACACACTGCACTCCCCGCACACACCGCCCTCCCCACACACACTGCACTCCCCACACACACTGCACTCCCCACACACACTGCACTCCCCGCACACACTGCACTCCCCGCACACACCGCCCTCCCCACACACACCGCCCTCCCCACACACACCGCACTCCCCACACACACTGCACTCCCCGCACACACCGCCCTCCCCACACACACTGCACTCCCCACACACACTGCACTCCCCGCACACACTGCACTTCCCACACACACTGCACTCCCCGCACACACTGCACTCCCCGCACACACTGCACTCCCCACACACACGGCACTCCCCACACACACTGCACTCCCCACACACACACACTGCACTCCCCACACACACTGCCCTTCCCGCACACACTGCACTCCCCACACACACTGCACTCCCCGCACACACTGCACTCCCCACACACACTGCACTCCCCACACACACGGCACTCCCCACACACACCGCACTCCCCGCACACACCGCCCTCCCCACACACACTGCACTCCCCACACACACTGCACTCCCCGCACACACTGCACTCCCCACACACACTGCACTCCCCACACACACTGCACTCCCCGCACACACTGCACTCCCCGCACACACTGCACTCCCCGCACACACTGCACTCCCCGCACACACCGCACTCCCCCCACACACACTGCACTCCCCACACACACTGCACTCCTCACACACATTACACTCCCCACACACACTCATCCCCGCCGCACACACACATTCCACTCCCCACACACTCATCCCAGCCACACACACACATTACACTCCCCACACACACTCACCCCAGCCGCACACACAAGTTACACTCCCCACACACACTCATCCCAGCCCCACAGACACATTACACTCCCCACACACACTCATCCCAGCCGCACACACACATTACACTCTCCACACACACTCACCCCAGCCCCACACACACATTACACTCCCCAAACACACTCATCCCAGCCGCACACACACATTACACTCCCCACACACACTCATCCCAGCCGCACACACACATTACACTCCCCACACACACTCATCCCAGCCGCACACACACATTACACTCCCCACACACACTCATCCCAGCCGCACACACACATTACACTCCCCACACACACTGAACTCCCCACACACTGCATTCCCCACACACACTCATCCCAGCCGCACACACACATTACACTCCCCACACACACTCATCCCAGCCGCAGGTACACATTACACACCCCACACACACTGCACTCCCCACACACACTCATCCCAGCCGCAGGTACACATTACACTCCCCACACACACTCATCCCAGCCACACACACACATTACACTCCCCACACACACTCAACCCAGCCACACACACACATTTCACACCCCACACACACTCATCCCAGCCACACACACACATTACACTCCCCACACACACTCATCCCAGCCGCAGGTACACATTACACGCCCCACACACACTGCACTCCCCACACACACTCATCCCAGCCGCAGGTACACATTACACGCCCCACACACACTGCACTCCCCACACACACTCATCCCAGCCGCAGGTACACATTACACTCCCCACACACACTCATCCCAGCCACACACACACATTACACTCCCCACACACACTCAACCCAGCCGCACACACACATTTCAATCCCCACACACACTCATCCCAGCCACACACACACATTACACTCCCCACACACACTCATCCCAGCCGCACACACACATTACACTCCCCACACACACTCATCCCAGCCGGAGGTACACATTACACTCCCCACACACTGCACTCCCCGCACACACTGCACTCCCCACGCACACTCATCCCAGCCGCACACACACATTACACTCTCCACACACACTCGTCCCAGCCGCACACACACATTACACTCCCCACACACACTCATCCCAGCCGCACACACTGCACTTCCCACACACACTGCACTCCCCACACACACTGCACTCCTCACACACATTACACTCCCCACACACACTCATCTCCGCCGCACACACACATTACACTCCCCACACACTCATCCCAGCCACACACACACATTACACTCCCCACACAGACTCATCCCAGCCGCACACACACATTACACTCCCCACACACACTCATCCCAGCCGCACACACTGCACTCCCCACACACACTGCACTCGCCGCACACACTGCACTCCCCACACACACTGCATTCCCCACACACACTCATCCCAGCCGCACACACACATTACACTCCCCACACACACTGCACTCCCCGCACACACTGCACTCCCCCCACACACTGCACTCCCCGCCCACACTGCACTCTCCGCACACACTGCACTCCCCGCACACACACATTACACTCCCCACACACACTGCACTCCCCACACACACTGCACTCCCCGCACACACTGCACTCCCCGCACACACTGTACTCCTCGCACACACTGCACTCCCCTCACACACTGCACTCCACCCACACACTGTACTCCCCACACACTGTACTCCCCACACACACTGCACTCCCCTCACACACTGCACTCCCCACACACACTGCACTCCCCCCACACACTGCACTCCCCGCACACTGCACTCCCCTCACACACTGCACTCCCCACACACACTGCACTCCCCCCACACACTGCACTCCCCGCACACACTGCACTCCCCACACACACCGCACTCCCCGCACACACTGCACTCCCCCCACACACACACTGCACTCCCCGCACACACTGCACTCCCCGCACACACTGCACTCCCCGCACACACTGCACTCCCCACACACACCGCACTCCCCACACACACTGCAGTCCCCGCACACACTGCACTCCCCACACACACTGCACACCCCACACACACTGCACTCCCCACACACACTGCACACCCCGCTCACACTGCACTCCCCGCACACACTGCACTCCCCGCACACACTGCACTCCCCACACACACTGCAGTCCCCGCACACACTGCACTCCCCACACACACTGCACTCCCCACACACACTGCACTCCCCGCTCACACGGCACTCCCCGCACACACTGCACTCCCCGCACACACTGTACTCCCCGCACACACTGCACTCCCCGCACACACTGCACTCCCCACACACACGGCACTCCCTGCACACACTGCACTCCCCACACACACTGCACTCCCCGCACACACTGCACTCCCCCCGCACACTGCACTCCCCGCACACACTGCACTCCCCACACACACTGCACTCCCCGCGCACTGCACTCCCCACACACACTGCACTCCCCGCACACACTGCACTCCCCGCACACACTGCACTCCCCGCACACACTGCACTCCCCTCACACTCTGCACTCCCCGCACACACTGCACTCCCCACACACACTGCACTCCCCACACACACTGCACTCCCCACACACACTGCACTCCCCACAAACACACACTGCACTCCCCACACACACTGCACTCCCCACACACACTGCACTCCCCGCACACACTGCACTCCCCACACACACTGCACTCCTCGCTCACACTGCACTCCCCGCACACACTGCACTCCCCGCACACACTGCACTCCCCGCTCACACTGCACTCCCCGCACACACTGCACTCCCCGCACACACTGCACTCCCCGCACACACTGCACTCCCCGCACACACTGCACTCCCCGCACACACTGCACTTCCCGCACACACTGCACTCCCCGCACACACTGCACTCCCCACACACTCTGCACTCCCCGCACACACTGCACTCCCCGCACACACTGCACTCCCCGCACACACTGCACTTCCCGCACACACTGCACTCCCCGCACACACTGCACTCCCCGCACACACTGCACTCCCCACACACACTGCACTCCCCGCACACAGTGCACACCCCCGCACACTGCACTCCCCGCACACACTGCACTCCCCGCACACACTGCACTCCCCGCACACACTGCACTCCCCGCACACACTGCACTCCCCACACACACTGCACTCCCCGCACACACTGCACTCCCCGCACACACTGCACTCCCCGCACACACTGCGCTCCCCGCACACACCGCACTCCCCGCACACACCGCACTCCCCGCACACACTGCGCTCCCCGAACACACTGCACTCCCCACACACACTGCACTCCCCGCACACTGCACTCCCCGCACACACTGCACTCCCCACACACACTGCACTCCCCGCACACACTGCACTCCCCGCACACACTGCACTCCCCGCACACACTGCACTCCCCGCACACACTGCACTCCCCGCACACACTGCACTCCCCGCACACACTGCACTCCCCACACACACTGCACTCCCCGCACACACTGCACTCCCCGCACACTGCACTCCCCGCACACACTGCACTCCCCACACACACTGCACTCCCCGCACACACTGCACACCCCCGCACACTGCACTCCCCGCACACACTGCACTCCCCGCACACACTGCACTCCCCGCACACACTGCACTCCCCGCACACACTGCACTCCCCACACACACTGCACTCCCCGCACACACTGCACTCCCCGCACACACTGCACTCCCCACACACACTGCACTCCCCACACACTCTGCACTCCCCTCACACACTGCACTCCCCACACACACTGCACTCCCCTCGCACACCGCACTCCCCGCACACACTGCACTCCCCGCACACACTGCACTCCCCGCACACACTGCACTCCCCACACACACTGCACTCCCCGCACACAGTGCACTCCCCCCGCACACTGCACTCCCCACACACACTGCACTCCCCGCACACACTGCACTCCCCGCACACACTGCACTCCCCTCACACACTGCACTCCCCTCACACACTGCACTCCCCGCACACACTGCACTCCCCGCACACACTGCACTCCCCGTACACACTGCACTCCCCGCACACACTGCACTCCCCCCGCACACTGCACTCCCCGCACACACTGCACTCCCCACACACACTGCACTCCCCGCGCACTGCACTCCCCGCACACACTGCACTCCCCGCACGCACTGCACTCCCCGCACACACTGCACTCCCCGCACACTCTGCACTCCCCGCACACACTGCACTCCCCACACACACCGCACTCCCCGCACACACTGCTCTCCCCGCACACACTGCACTCCCCGCACACACTGCACTCCCCACACACACTGCACTCCCCGCACACACTGCACTCCCCGCACACTGCACTCCCCGCACACACTGCACTCCCCACACACACTGCACTCCCCGCACACACTGCACACCCCCGCACACTGCACTCCCCGCACACACTGCACTCCCCGCACACACTGCACTCCCCGCACACACTGCACTCCCCGCACACACTGCACTCCCCGCACACACTGCACTCCCCGCACACACTGCACTCCCCGCACACACTGCACTCCCCGCACACACTGCACTCCCCGCACACACTGCACTCCCCACACACACCGCACTCCCCGCACACACTGCACTTCCCCCACACACTGCACTCCCCGCACACACTGCACTCCCCACCCACACTGCACTCCCCACACACACTGCACTCCCTGCACACACTGCACTCCCCACACACACTGCACTCCCCGCACACACTGCACTCCCCACACACACTGCACTCTCCACACTGCACTCCCCGCACACACTGCACTCCCCGCACACACTGCACTCCCCGCACACACTGCACTCCCCACACACACTGCACTCCCCTCACACACTGCACTCCCCACACACACTGCACTCCCCACACACACTGCACTCCCCACACACACTGCACTCCCCACACACACACACTGCACTCCCCACACACACTGCACTCCCCACACACACTGCACTCCCCGCACACACTGCACTCCCCGCACACAGTGCACTCCCCGGACACACTGCACTCCCCGCACACAGTGCACTCCCCGCACACACACACTGCACTCCCCACACACACTGCACTCCCCGCACACACTGCACTCCCCGCACACACTGCCCTCCCCGCACACACACACTGCACTCCCCGCACACACTGCATTCCCCACACACACTGCACTCCCCACACACACACACTGCACTCCCCACACACACTGCACTCCCCGCACACACTGCACTCCCCGCACACACTGCCCTCCCCGCACACACTGCACTCCCTGCACACACACACTGCACTCCCCACACACACTGCACTCCCCACACACACACACTGCACTCCCCACACACACTGCACTCCCCGCACACACTGCACTCCCCGCACACACTGCACTCCGCGCACACACTGCACTCCCCGCACACACTGCCCTCCCCGCGCACTGCACTCCCCACACACACTGCACTCCCTGCACACACACACTGCACTCCCCACACACACTGCACTCCCCACACACACACACTGCACTCCCTGCACACACTGCACTCCCCACACACACTGCACTCCCCACACACACACACTGCACTCCCCACACACACTGCACTCCCCGCACACAGTGCACTCCCCGCACACACTGCACTCCCCGCACACACTGCACTCCCCGCACACACTGCACTCCCCGCACACACTGCCATCCCCGCGCACTGCACTCCCCACACACACTGCACTCCCTGCACACACACACTGCACTCCCTGCACACACACACTGCACTCCCCACACACACTGCACTCCCTGCACACACACACTGCACTCCCCGCACACACTGCACTCCCCACACACACACACTGCACTCCCCGCACACACTGCACTCCCCACACACACTGCACTCCCCACACACACTGCACTCCCCACACACACTGCACTCCCCACACACACTGCACTCCCCCCACACACTGCACTCCCCACACACACTGCACTCCCCACACACACTGCACTCCCCACACACACTGCACTCCCCACACACACTGCACTCCCCACACACACTGCACTCCCCGCACACACTGCACTCCCCCCACACACTGCACTCCCCGCACACACTGCACTCCCCACACACACACACTGCACTCCACGCACACACTGCACTCCCCACACACACTGCACTCCCCACACACGCACACTGCACTCCACGCACACACTGCACTCCCCACACACACTGCACTCCCCACACACACTGCACTCCCCGCACACACTGCATTCTCCTCACACACTGCACTCCCCGCACACACTGCACTCCCCGCACACACTGCACTCCCCACACACACTGCACTCCCCACACACACTGCACTCCCCGCACACACTGCACTCCCCACACACACTGCACTCCCCGCACACTGCACTCCCCACACACACTGCACTCCCCGCACACACTGCCCTCCCCGCACACACTGCACTCCCCACACACACACACTGCACTCCCCGCACACACTGCACTCCCCACACACACACACTGCACTCCCCGCACACACTGCACTCCCCACACACACTGCACTCCCTGCACACACACACTGCACTCCCCACACACACTGCACTCCCTGCACACACACACTGCACTCCCCGCACACACTGCACTCCCCACACACACACACTGCACTCCCCGCACACACTGCACTCCCCACACACACTGCACTCCCCACACACACTGCACTCCCCACACACACACACTGCACTCCCCACACACACTGCACTCCCCGCACACACTGCACTCCCCGCACACACTGCACTCCCCGCACACACTGCACTCCCCGCACACACTGCACTCCCCGCACACACTGCCCTCCCCGCGCACTGCACTCCCCACACACACTGCACTCCCTGCACACACACACTGCACTCCCCACACACACTGCACTCCCCACACACACACACTGCACTCCCCGCACACACTGCACTCCCCACACACACTGCACTCCCCACACACACACACTGCACTCCCCACACACACTGCAATCCCCGCACACACTGCACTCCCCGCACACACTGCACTCCCCGCACACACTGCACTCCCCGCACACACTGCACTCCCCGCACACACTGCACTCCCCGCACACACTGCACTCCCCGCACACACTGCCCTCCCCGCGCACTGCACTCCCCACACACACTGCACTCCCTGCACACACACACTGCACTCCCTGCACACACACACTGCACTCCCTGCACACACACACTGCACTCCCCACACACACTGCACTCCCTGCACACACACACTGCACTCCCCGCACACACTGCACTCCCCACACACACACACTGCACTCCCCGCACACACTGCACTCCCCACACACACTGCACTCCCCACACACACTGCACTCCCCACACACACTGCACTCCCCACACACACTGCACTCCCCCCACACACTGCACTCCCCGCACACACTGCACTCCCCACACACACTGCACTCCCCACACACACTGCACTCCCCACACACACTGCACTCCCCACACACACTGCACTCCCCACACACACTGCACTCCCCGCACACACTGCACTCCCCCCACACACTGCACTCCCCGCACACACTGCACTCCCCACACACACACACTGCACTCCACGCACACACTGCACTCCCCACACACACTGCACTCCCCACACACACACACTGCACTCCACGCACACACTGCACTCCCCACACACACTGCACTCCCCGCACACACACACTGCACTCCCCGCACACACTGCACTCCCCACACACACTGCACTCCCTGCACACACACACTGCACTCCCCACACACACTGCACTCCCTGCACACACACACTGCACTCCCCGCACACACTGCACTCCCCACACACACACACTGCACTCCCCGCACACACTGCACTCCCCACACACACTGCACTCCCCACACACACTGCACTCCCCACACACACTGCAGTCCCCACACACACTGCACTCCCCCCACACACTGCACTCCCCGCACACACTGCACTCCCCACACACACTGCACTCCCCACACACACTGCACTCCCCACACACACTGCACTCCCCGCACACACTGCACTCCCCGCACACACTGCACTCCCCGCACACACTGCACTCCCCGCACACACTGCACTCCCCGCACACACTGCCCTCCCCGCACACACTGCACTCCCCGCACACACTGCACTCCCCGCACACACTGCACTCCCCGCACACACTGCACTCCCCGCACACACTGCACTCCCCGCACACACTGCACTCCCCGCACACACTGCACTCCCCGCACACACTGCCCTCCCCGCACACACTGCACTCCCCGCACACACTGCACTCCCCACACACACTGCACTCCCCACACACACTGCACTCCCCACACACACTGCACTCCCCACACACACTGCACTCCCCTCACACACTGCACTCCCCACACACACTGCACTCCCCACACACACTGCACTCCCCTCACACACTGCACTCCCCACACACAATGCACTCCCCGCACACACTGCACTCCCCGCACACACTGCACTCCCCGCACACACTGCACTCCCCGCACACACTGCACTCCCCGCACACACTGCACTCCCCACACACACTGCACTCCCCCCACACACTGCACTCCCCACACACACTGCACTCCCCACTCCCCGCACACACTGCACTCCCCGCACACACTGCACTCCCCGCACACACTGCACTCCCCGCACACACTGCTCTCCCCACACACACTGCACTCCCCGCACACTGCACTCCCCGCACACACTGCACTCCCCACACACACTGCACTCCCCCCACACACTGCACTCCCCACACACACTGCACTCCCCACTCCCCGCACACACTGCACTCCCCGCACACACTGCACTCCCCACACACACTGCACTCCCCGCACACACTGCACTCCCCACACACACTGCACTCCCCGCACACTGCACTCCCCGCACACACTGCACTCCCCACACACACTGCACTCCCCCCACACACTGCACTCCCCACACACACTGCACTCCCCACTCCCCGCACACACTGCACTCCCCGCACACACTGCACTCCCCGCACACACTGCACTCCCCACACACACTGCACTCCCCGCACACTGCACTCCCCGCACACACTGCACTCCCCACACACACTGCACTCCCCCCACACACTGCACTCCCCACACACACTGCACTCCCCACTCCCCGCACACACTGCACTCCCCGCACACACTGCACTCCCCACACACACTGCACTCCCCACACACACTGCACTCCCCGCACACACTGCACTCCCCGCACACACTGCACTCCCCGCACACACTGCACTCCCCACACACTGCACTCCCCACACACACTGCACTCCCCACACACACTGCACTCCCCGCACACACTGCACTCCCCACACACACTGCACTTCCCGCACACACCGCACTCCCCGCACACACCGCCCTCCCCGCACACACTGCACTCTCCGCACACACTGCACTCCCCCCGCACACTGCACTCCCCACACACACCGCCCTCCCCGCACACACTGCACTCCCCGCACACACTGCACTCCCCGCACACACTGCACTCCCCGCACACACTGCACTCCCCGCACACACTGAACTCCCCGCACACACTGCACTCCCCACACACTGCATCCCCACACACACTGCACTCCCCGCACACACTGCACTCCCCCCGCACACTGCACTCCCCGCACACGCTGCACTCCCCACACACACTGCTCTCCCCACACACACTGCACTCCCCACACACACACACTGCACTCCCCACACACACTGCCCTTCCCGCACACACTGCACTCCCCGCACACACTGCTCTCCCCACACACACTGCACTCCCCACACACACACACTGCACTCCCCACACACACTGCCCTTCCCGCACACACTGCACTCCCCACACACACTGCAATCCCCTCACACACACACTGCACTCCCCACACACACTGCCCTTCCCGCACACACTGCACTCCCCGCACACACTGCTCTCCCCACGCACACTGCACTCCCCACACACACTGCACTCCCCGCACACACTGCACTCCCCGCTCACACTGCACTCCCCACACACACTGCACTCCCCACACACACTGCACTCCCCGCACACACTGCACTCCCCACACACACTGCACTCCCCACACACACCGCACTCCCCGCACACACCGCCCTCCCCACACACACTGCACTCCCCACACACACCGCACTCCCCGCACACACCGCACTCCCCGCACACACCGCCCTCCCCACACACACTGCACTCCCCACACACACTGCACTCCCCGCACACACCGCCCTCCCCACACACACTGCACTCCCCACACACACTGCACTCCCCGCACACACTGCACTCCCCACACACACTGCACTCCCCGCACACACTGCACTCCCCACACACACGGCACTCCCCACACACACTGCACTCCCCACACACACACACTGCACTCCCCACACACACTGCCCTTCCCGCACACACTGCACTCCCCGCACACACTGCTCTCCCCACGCACACTGCACTCCCCACACACACTGCACTCCCCGCACACACTGCACTCCCCGCACACACTGCACTCCCCACACACACTGCACTCCCCACACACACTGAACTCCCCGCACACACTGCACTCCCCACACACACTGCACTCCTCACACACACCGCACTCCCCGCACACACTGCACTCCCCGCACACACACTGCACTCCCCGCACACAGTGCACTCCCCGCACACACTGCACTCCCCACACACACCGCACTCCCCGCACACACCGCCCTCCCCACACACACTGCACTCCCCACACACATTGCACTCCCCGCACACACCGCCCTCCCCACACACACTGCACTCCCCACACACACTGCACTCCCCGCACACACTGCACTCCACACACACACTGCACTCCCCGCACACACTGCACTCCCCGCACACACCGCCCTCCCCACACACTGCACTCCCCACACACACTGCACTCCCCGCACACACTGCACTCCCCGCGCACACTGCACTCCCCGCACACACTGCACTCCCCACACACACTGCACTCCCCGCACACACTGCACTCCCCGCACACACTGCACTCCCCACACACACTGCACTCCCCACACACAGTGCACTCCCCGCACACACTGCACTCCCCCCACACACTGCCCTCCCCGCGCACTGCACTCCCCACACACACTGCACTCCCTGCACACACACACTGCACTCCCTGCACACACACTGCACTCCCTGCACACACACACTGCACTCCCCGCACACACTGCACTCCCCACACACACACACTGCACTCCCCGCACACACTGCACTCCCCACACACACTGCACTCCCCACACACACTGCACTCCCCACACACACACACTGCACTCCCCGCACACACCGCCCTCCCCACACACACTGCACTCCCCACACACACTGCACTCCCCGCACACACTGCACTCCCCACACACACTGCACTCCCCGCACACACTGCACTCCCCACACACACGGCACTCCCCACACACACTGCACTCCCCACACACACACACTGCACTCCCCACACACACTGCCCTTCCCGCACACACTGCACTCCCCGCACACACTGCTCTCCCCACGCACACTGCACTCCCCACACACACTGCACTCCCCGCACACACTGCACTCCCCGCACACACTGCACTCCCCACACCCACTGCACTCCCCACACACACTGCACTCCCCGCACACACTGCACTCCCCACACACACTGCACTCCCCACACACACCGCACTCCCCGCACACACTGCACTCCCCGCACACACTGCACTCCCCGCACACACTGCACTCCCCACACACACTGCACTCCCCACACACACTGCACTCCCCGCACACACTGCACTCCCCACACACACTGCACTCCCCACACACACCGCACTCCCCGCACACACTGCACTCCCCGCACACACCGCCCTCCCCACACACACCGCACTCCCCGCACACACTGCACTCCCCGCACACACCGCCCTCCCCGCACACACTGCACTCCCCGCACACACTGCACTCCCCACACACACTGCACTCCCCGCACACACTGCACTCCCCACACACACTGCACTCCCCACACACACCGCACTCCCCGCACACACCGCCCTCCCCACACACACTGCACTCCCCACACACACCGCACTCCCCGCACACACCGCCCTCCCCACACACACTGCACTCCCCACACACACTGCACTCCCCGCACACACCGCCCTCCCCACACACACTGCACTCCCCACACACACTGCACTCCCCGCACACACTGCACTCCCCACACACACTGCACTCCCCGCACACACTGCACTCCCCACACACACGGCACTCCCCACACACACTGCACTCCCCACACACACACACTGCACTCCCCACACACACTGCCCTTCCCGCACACACTGCACTCCCCGCACACAGTGCACTCCCCGCACACACTGCACTCCCCACACACACCGCACTCCCCGCACACATCGCCCTCCCCACACACACTGCACTCCCCACACACATTGCACTCCCCGCACACACCGCCCTCCCCACACACACTGCACTCCCCGCACACACTGCACTCCACACACACACTGCACTCCCCGCACACACTGCACTCCCCGCACACACCGCCCTCCCCACACACTGCACTCCCCGCACACACTGCACTCCCCGCGCACACTGCACTCCCCGCGCACACTGCACTCCCCGCACACACTGCACTCCCCACACACACTGCACTCCCCGCACACACTGCACTCCCCGCACACACTGCACTCCCCACACACACTGCACTCCCCACACACAGTGCACTCCCCGCACACACTGCACTCCCCCCACACACTGCCCTCCCCGCGCACTGCACTCCCCACACACACTGCACTCCCTGCACACACACACTGCACTCCCTGCACACACACACTGCACTCCCCACACACACTGCACTCCCTGCACACACACACTGCACTCCCCGCACACACTGCACTCCCCACACACACACACTGCACTCCCCGCACACACTGCACTCCCCACACACACTGCACTCCCCACACACACTGCACTCCCCACACACACTGCACTCCCCACACACACACACTGCACTCCCCGCACACACCGCCCTCCCCACACACACTGCACTCCCCACACACACTGCACTCCCCGCACACACTGCACTCCCCACACACACTGCACTCCCCGCACACACTGCACTCCCCACACACACGGCACTCCCCACACACACTGCACTCCCCACACACACACACTGCAGTCCCCACACACACTGCCCTTCCCGCACACACTGCACTCCCCGCACACACTGCTCTCCCCACGCACACTGCACTCCCCACACACACTGCACTCCCCGCACACACTGCACTCCCCGCACACACTGCACTCCCCACACCCACTGCACTCCCCACACACACTGCACTCCCTGCACACACTGCACTCCCCACACACACTGCACTCCCCACACACACCGCACTCCCCGCACACACTGCACTCCCCGCACACACTGCACTCCCCGCACACACTGCACTCCCCACACACACTGCACTCCCCACACACACTGCACTCCCCACACACACTGCACTCCCCGCACACACTGCACTCCCCACACACACTGCACTCCCCACACACACCGCACTCCCCGCACACACTGCACTCCCCGCACACACCGCCCTTCCCACACACACTGCACTCCCCGCACACACTGCACTCCCCGCACACACCGCCCTCCCCGCACACACTGCACTCCCCGCACACACTGCACTCCCCGCACACACCGCCCTCCCCACACACACTGCACTCCCCACACACACTGCACTCCCCGCACACACCGCCCTCCCCACACACACTGCACTCCCCGCACACACTGCACTCCCCACACACACTGCACTCCCCGCACACACTGCACTCCCCACACACACGGCACTCCCCACACACACTGCACTCCCCACACACACACACTGCACTCCCCACACACACTGCCCTTCCCGCACACACTGCACTCCCCGCACACACTGCTCTCCCCACGCACACTGCACTCCCCACACACACTGCACTCCCCGCACACACTGCACTCCCCGCACACACTGCACTCCCCACACACACTGCACTCCCCACACACACTGCACTCCCCGCACACACTGCACTCCCCACACACACTGCACTCCCCACACACACCGCACTCCCCGCACACACTGCACTCCCCGCACACACACTGCACTCCCCGCACACAGTGCACTCCCCGCACACACTGCACTCCCCACACACACCGCACTCCCCGCACACACCGCCCTCCCCACACACACTGCACTCCCCACACACATTGCACTCCCCGCACACACCGCCCTCCCCACACACACTGCACTCCCCGCACACACTGCACTCCCCGCACACACCGCCCTCCCCACACACACTGCACTCCCCACACACACCGCACTCCCCGCACACACCGCCCTCCCCACACACACTGCACTCCCCACACACACTGCACTCCCCGCACACACCGCCCTCCCCACACACACTGCACTCCCCACACACACTGCACTCCCCGCACACACTGCACTCCCCACACACACTGCACTCCCCGCACACACTGCACTCCCCACACACACGGCACTCCCCACACACACTGCACTCCCCACACACACACACTGCACTCCCCACACACACTGCCCTTCCCGCACACACTGCACTCCCCGCACACAGTGCACTCCCCGCACACACTGCACTCCCCACACACACCGCACTCCCCGCACACACCGCCCTCCCCACACACACTGCACTCCCCACACACATTGCACTCCCCGCACACACCGCCCTCCCCACACACACTGCACTCCCCGCACACACTGCACTCCACACACACACTGCACTCCCCGCACACACTGCACTCCCCGCACACACCGCCCTCCCCACACACTGCACTCCCCACACACACTGCACTCCCCGCACACACTGCACTCCCCGCGCACACTGCACTCCCCGCACACACTGCACTCCCCACACACACTGCACTCCCCGCACACACTGCACTCCCCGCACACACTGCACTCCCCACACACACTGCACTCCCCACACACAGTGCACTCCCCCCACACACTGCACTCCCCCCACACACTGCCCTCCCCGCGCACTGCACTCCCCACACACACTGCACTCCCTGCACACACACACTGCACTCCCTGCACACACACACTGCACTCCCCACACACACTGCACTCCCTGCACACACACACTGCACTCCCCGCACACACTGCACTCCCCACACACACACACTGCACTCCCCGCACACACTGCACTCCCCACACACACTGCACTCCCCACACACACTGCACTCCCCACACACACTGCACTCCCCACACACACACACTGCACTCCCCGCACACACCGCCCTCCCCACACACACTGCACTCCCCACACACACTGCACTCCCCGCACACACTGCACTCCCCACACACACTGCACTCCCCGCACACACTGCACTCCCCACACACACGGCACTCCCCACACACACTGCACTCCCCACACACACACACTGCACTCCCCACACACACTGCCCTTCCCGCACACACTGCACTCCCCGCACACACTGCTCTCCCCACGCACACTGCACTCCCCACACACACTGCACTCCCCGCACACACTGCACTCCCCGCACACACTGCACTCCCCACACCCACTGCACTCCCCACACACACTGCACTCCCCGCACACACTGCACTCCCCACACACACTGCACTCCCCACACACACCGCACTCCCCGCACACACTGCACTCCCCGCAGACACTGCACTCCCCGCACACACTGCACTCCCCACACACACTGCACTCCCCACACACACTGCACTCCCCGCACACACTGCACTCCCCCCACACACTGCACTCCCCGCACACACTGCACTCCCCACACACACACACTGCACTCCACGCACACACTGCACTCCCCACACACACTGCACTCCCCAGACACACACACTGCACTCCACGCACACACTGCACTCCCCACACACACTGCACTCCCCGCACACACTGCACTCCCCACACACACTGCACTCCCCGCACACTGCACTCCCCACACACACTGCACTCCCCGCACACACTGCCCTCCCCGCACACACTGCACTCCCCACACACACACACTGCACTCCCCGCACACACTGCACTCCCCACACACACACACTGCACTCCCCGCACACACTGCACTCCCCACACACACTGCACTCCCTGCACACACACACTGCACTCCCCACACACACTGCACTCCCTGCACACACACACTGCACTCCCCGCACACACTGCACTCCCCACACACACACACTGCACTCCCCGCACACACTGCACTCCCCACACACACTGCACTCCCCACACACACTGCACTCCCCACACACACTGCAGTCCCCACACACACTGCACTCCCCCCACACACTGCACTCCCCGCACACACTGCACTCCCCACACACACTGCACACCCCACACACAATGCACTCCCCACACACACTGCACTCCCCGCACACACTGCACTCCCCGCACACACTGCACTCCCCGCACACACTGCACTCCCCGCACACACTGCACTCCCCGCACACACTGCCCTCCCCGCACACACTGCACTCCCCGCACACACTGCACTCCCCGCACACACTGCACTCCCCGCACACACTGCACTCCCCGCACACACTGCACTCCCCGCACACACTGCACTCCCCGCACACACTGCACTCCCCGCACACACTGCACTCCCCGCACACACTGCCCTCCCCGCACACACTGCACTCCCCACACACACTGCACTCCCCACACACACTGCACTCCCCACACACACTGCACTCCCCACACACACTGCACTCCCCTCACACACTGCACTCCCCACACACACTGCACTCCCCACACACACTGCACTCCCCTCACACACTGCACTCCCCACACACACTGCACTCCCCGCACACACTGCACTCCCCGCACACACTGCACTCCCCGCACACACTGCACTCCCCGCACACACTGCACTCCCCGCACACACTGCACTCCCCACACACACTGCACTCCCCCCACACACTGCACTCCCCACACACACTGCACTCCCCACTCCCCGCACACACTGCACTCCCCACACACACTGCACTCCCCGCACACACTGCTCTCCCCACACACACTGCACTCCCCGCACACTGCACTCCCCGCACACACTGCACTCCCCACACACACTGCACTCCCCCCACACACTGCACTCCCCACACACACTGCACTCCCCACTCCCCGCACACACTGCACTCCCCGCACACACTGCACTCCCCACACACACTGCACTCCCCGCACACACTGCACTCCCCACACACACTGCACTCCCCGCACACTGCACTCCCCGCACACACTGCACTCCCCACACACACTGCACTCCCCCCACACACTGCACTCCCCACACACACTGCACTCCCCACTCCCCGCACACACTGCACTCCCCGCACACACTGCACTCCCCACACACACTGCACTCCCCACACACACTGCACTCCCCGCACACTGCACTCCCCGCACACACTGCACTCCCCACACACACTGCACTCCCCCCACACACTGCACTCCCCACACACACTGCACTCCCCACTCCCCGCACACACTGCACTCCCCGCACACACTGCACTCCCCACACACACTGCACTCCCCACACACACTGCACTCCCCGCACACACTGCACTCCCCGCACACACTGCACTCCCCGCACACACTGCACTCCCCACACACTGCACTCCCCACACACACTGCACTCCCCACACACACTGCACTCCCCGCACACACTGCACTCCCCACACACACTGCACTTCCCGCACACACCGCACTCCCCGCACACACCGCCCTCCCCGCACACACTGCACTCTCCGCACACACTGCACTCCCCCCGCACACTGCACTCCCCACACACACCGCCCTCCCCGCACACACTGCACTCCCCGCACACACTGCACTCCCCGCACACACTGCACTCCCCGCACACACTGAACTCCCCGCACACACTGCACTCCCCACACACTGCATCCCCACACACACTGCACTCCCCGCACACACTGCACTCCCCCCGCACACTGCACTCCCCGCACACGCTGCACTCCCCACACACACTGCTCTCCCCACACACACTGCACTCCCCACACACACACACTGCACTCCCCACACACACTGCCCTTCCCGCACACACTGCACTCCCCGCACACACTGCTCTCCCCACACACACTGCACTCCCCACACACACACACTGCACTCCCCACACACACTGCCCTTCCCGCACACACTGCACTCCCCACACACACTGCAATCCCCACACACACACACTGCACTCCCCACACACACTGCCCTTCCCGCACACACTGCACTCCCCGCACACACTGCTCTCCCCACGCACACTGCACTCCCCACACACACTGCACTCCCCGCACACACTGCACTCCCCGCACACACTGCACTCCCCACACACACTGCACTCCCCACACACACTGCACTCCCCGCACACACTGCACTCCCCACACACACTGCACTCCCCACACACACCGCACTCCCCGCACACACCGCCCTCCCCACACACACTGCACTCCCCACACACACCGCACTCCCCGCACACACCGCACTCCCCGCACACACCGCCCTCCCCACACACACTGCACTCCCCACACACACTGCACTCCCCACACACACTGCACTCCCCGCACACACCGCCCTCCCCACACACACTGCACTCCCCACACACACTGCACTCCCCGCACACACTGCACTCCCCACACACACTGCACTCCCCGCACACACTGCACTCCCCACACACACGGCACTCCCCACACACACTGCACTCCCCACACACACACACTGCACTCCCCACACACACTGCCCTTCCCGCACACACTGCACTCCCCGCACACACTGCTCTCCCCACGCACACTGCACTCCCCACACACACTGCACTCCCCGCACACACTGCACTCCCCGCACACACTGCACTCCCCACACACACTGCACTCCCCACACACACTGAACTCCCCGCACACACTGCACTCCCCACACACACTGCACTCCTCACACACACCGCACTCCCCGCACACACTGCACTCCCCGCACACACACTGCACTCCCCGCACACAGTGCACTCCCCGCACACACTGCACTCCCCACACACACCGCACTCCCCGCACACACCGCCCTCCCCACACACACTGCACTCCCCACACACATTGCACTCCCCGCACACACCGCCCTCCCCACACACACTGCACTCCCCACACACACTGCACTCCCCACACACACTGCACTCCCCGCACACACTGCACTCCCCACACACACTGCACTCCCCGCACACACTGCACTCCCCACACACACGGCACTCCCCACACACACTGCACTCCCCACACACACACACTGCACTCCCCACACACACTGCCCTTCCCGCACACACTGCACTCCCCGCACACAGTGCACTCCCCGCACACACTGCACTCCCCACACACACCGCACTCCCCGCACACATCGCCCTCCCCACACACACTGCACTCCCCACACACATTGCACTCCCCGCACACACCGCCCTCCCCACACACACTGCACTCCCCGCACACACTGCACTCCACACACACACTGCACTCCCCGCACACACAGCACTCCCCGCACACACCGCCCTCCCCACACACTGCACTCCCCACACACACTGCACTCCCCGCACACACTGCACTCCCCGCGCACACTGCACTCCCCGCACACACTGCACTCCCCACACACACTGCACTCCCCGCACACACTGCACTCCCCGCACACACTGCACTCCCCACACACACTGCACTCCCCACACACAGTGCACTCCCCGCACACACTGCACTCCCCCCACACACTGCCCTCCCCGCGCACTGCACTCCCCACACACACTGCACTCCCTGCACACACACACTGCACTCCCTGCACACACACACTGCACTCCCCACACACACTGCACTCCCTGCACACACACACTGCACTCCCCGCACACACTGCACTCCCCACACACACACACTGCACTCCCCGCACACACTGCACTCCCCACACACACTGCACTCCCCACACACACTGCACTCCCCACACACACTGCACTCCCCACACACACACACTGCACTCCCCGCACACACCGCCCTCCCCACACACACTGCACTCCCCACACACACTGCACTCCCCGCACACACTGCACTCCCCACACACACTGCACTCCCCGCACACACTGCACTCCCCACACACACGGCACTCCCCACACACACTGCACTCCCCGCACACACTGCTCTCCCCACGCACACTGCACTCCCCACACACACTGCACTCCCCGCACACACTGCACTCCCCGCACACACTGCACTCCCCACACCCACTGCACTCCCCACACACACTGCACTCCCCGCACACACTGCACTCCCCACACACACTGCACTCCCCACACACACCGCACTCCCCGCACACACTGCACTCCCCGCACACACTGCACTCCCCGCACACACTGCACTCCCCACACACACTGCACTCCCCACACACACTGCACTCCCCGCACACACTGCACTCCCCACACACACTGCACTCCCCACACACACCGCACTCCCCGCACACACTGCACTCCCCGCACACACCGCCCTCCCCACACACACTGCACTCCCCGCACACACTGCACTCCCCGCACACACCGCCCTCCCCGCACACACTGCACTCCCCGCACACACTGCACTCCCCGCACACACCGCCCTCCCCACACACACTGCACTCCCCACACACACTGCACTCCCCGCACACACCGCCCTCCCCACACACACTGCACTCCCCACACACACTGCACTCCCCGCACACACTGCACTCCCCACACACACTGCACTCCCCGCACACACTGCACTCCCCACACACACGGCACTCCCCACACACACTGCACTCCCCACACACACACACTGCACTCCCCACACACACTGCCCTTCCCGCACACACTGCACTCCCCGCACACACTGCTCTCCCCACGCACACTGCACTCCCCACACACACTGCACTCCCCGCACACACTGCACTCCCCGCACACACTGCACTCCCCACACACACTGCACTCCCCACACACACTGCACTCCCCGCACACACTGCACTCCCCACACACACTGCACTCCCCACACACACCGCACTCCCCGCACACACTGCACTCCCCGCACACACACTGCACTCCCCGCACACAGTGCACTCCCCGCACACACTGCACTCCCCACACACACCGCACTCCCCGCACACACCGCCCTCCCCACACACACTGCACTCCCCACACACATTGCACTCCCCGCACACACCGCCCTCCCCACACACACTGCACTCCCCGCACACACTGCACTCCCCGCACACACCGCCCTCCCCACACACACTGCACTCCCCACACACACCGCACTCCCCGCACACACCGCCCTCCCCACACACACTGCACTCCCCACACACACTGCACTCCCCGCACACACCGCCCTCCCCACACACACTGCACTCCCCACACACACTGCACTCCCCACACACACTGCACTCCCCGCACACACTGCACTCCCCACACACACGGCACTCCCCACACACACTGCACTCCCCACACACACACACTGCACTCCCCACACACACTGCCCTTCCCGCACACACTGCACTCCCCGCACACAGTGCACTCCCCGCACACACTGCACTCCCCACACACACCGCACTCCCCGCACACACCGCCCTCCCCACACACACTGCACTCCCCACACACATTGCACTCCCCGCACACACCGCCCTCCCCACACACACTGCACTCCCCGCACACACTGCACTCCACACACACACTGCACTCCCCGCACACACTGCACTCCCCGCACACACCGCCCTCCCCACACACTGCACTCCCCACACACACTGCACTCCCCGCACACACTGCACTCCCCGCGCACACTGCACTCCCCGCACACACTGCACTCCCCACACACACTGCACTCCCCGCACACACTGCACTCCCCGCACACACTGCACTCCCCACACACACTGCACTCCCCACACACAGTGCACTCCCCGCACACACTGCACTCCCCCCACACACTGCCCTCCCCGCGCACTGCACTCCCCACTGCACTCCCTGCACACACACACTGCACTCCCTGCACACACACACTGCACTCCCCACACACACTGCACTCCCTGCACACACACACTGCACTCCCCGCACACACTGCACTCCCCACACACACACACTGCACTCCCCGCACACACTGCACTCCCCACACACACTGCACTCCCCACACACACTGCACTCCCCACACACACTGCACTCCCCACACACACACACTGCACTCCCCGCACACACCGCCCTCCCCACACACACTGCACTCCCCACACACACTGCACTCCCCGCACACACTGCACTCCCCACACACACTGCACTCCCCGCACACACTGCACTCCCCACACACACGGCACTCCCCACACACACTGCACTCCCCACACACACACACTGCACTCCCCACACACACTGCCCTTCCCGCACACACTGCACTCCCCGCACACACTGCTCTCCCCACGCACACTGCACTCCCCACACACACTGCACTCCCCGCACACACTGCACTCCCCGCACACACTGCACTCCCCACACCCACTGCACTCCCCACACACACTGCACTCCCCGCACACACTGCACTCCCCACACACACTGCACTCCCCACACACACCGCACTCCCCACACACACCGCACTCCCCGCACACACTGCACTCCCCGCACACACTGCACTCCCCGCACACACTGCACTCCCCACACACACTGCACTCCCCACACACACTGCACTCCCCACACACACTGCACTCCCCGCACACACTGCACTCCCCACACACACTGCACTCCCCACACACACCGCACTCCCCGCACACACTGCACTCCCCGCACACACCGCCCTCCCCACACACACTGCACTCCCCGCACACACTGCACTCCCCGCACACACCGCCCTCCCCGCACACACTGCACTCCCCGCACACACTGCACTCCCCACACACACTGCACTCCCCGCACACACTGCACTCCCCACACACACTGCACTCCCCACACACACCGCACTCCCCGCACACACTGCACTCCCCGCACACACCGCCCTCCCCACACACACTGCACTCCCCGCACACACTGCACTCCACACACACACTGCACTCCCCGCACACACTGCACTCCCCGCGCACTGCACTCCCCACACACACCGCACTCCCCGCACACACTGCACTCCCCCCACACACTGCACTCCCCGCACACACTGCACTCCCCACACACACTGCACTCCCCACACACACTGCACTCCCCGCGCACTGCACTCCCCACACACACCGCACTCCCCGCACACACTGCTCTCCCCGCCCACACCGCCCTCCCCACACACTGCACTCCCCACACACACTGCACTCCCCGCACACACTGCTCTCCCCGCGCACACTGCACTCCCCGCACACACTGCACTCCCCACACACACTGCACTCCCTGCACACACTGCACTCCCCGCACACACTGCACTCCCCACACACACTGCACTCCCCACACACACTGCACTCCCCGCACACACTGCACTCCCCGCACACACTGCACTCCCCGTACACACTGCACTCCCCACACACTGCACTCCCCGCACACAGTGCACTCCCCGCACATACCACCCCAGACAACAAGATGGCAGCGAGGGCAACGGCGCCCCGTTTCACGGATGCCGAGCTGGAGATCCTGCTGGATGTATGAGGGAGAAGTGGGCACCCTGTACCCCGGACTGGGAAGCAGGCTGCCGACCGCTGCCGTTCGCCGTGCCTGGGCACGAATGGCAGAGGCGGTCAGCACCGTGAGCAACACCGTCCTCACCGGCCTCCTCAGGGCGGGCAGGGTGGCACCTGGCACAACCCGTGTCTGTCACACCTGTAACCCGACCCCCCCTCCCACCCGAAGGGCGGCCATACCCCCCACCATGCACCACCTGACGACACTCATACCGGCCGCCATGGCCGCTGGGGCCACCAGCTACCCACCCATGAGCTGCGGGGACTGTCTAACACTGTGCATTCGTCCCCCCCAGGTGAAGGCCGGCAATCACCGCTGGGGGCAGGAGAAGACAGGAGGGGGACCGCCGGACCTGTGGCCCTTCACCGTGGCCGAGCAGAGGGCCCTGGACATGGTCAGCGGGTCCCAGGAAAGGGCAGTCGCCGGGGTGGAGACCGACCGTGGGCGGAAGTGAGACCCCGCTGAGTTGCAGTTCCCCCATGACACGTGTCAACCCCGCCCCCAACACCACCCCCACCCCCACTCCACCCCCCAGCCCGCGGTCTAGTCATGCGTCTTGTCTGGTGTCTTACAGGACCTGCTGGGGATGGGGCCGGTCCATCTGGTGCCCCCGCCCCAACGCCAGCCACAGCCCCAGGTGTTGACCAGCGACGATGACACCGACATGGATGGGAGCCGAGAGCCAGGACACCCCGGAGCTCGAGTCCGGGGATGACACGGATTTCCCGTCACAGTGTCTCCAGAACCCTCCACTGTCCCAGAGACACTCACCTCGGTCGGGCACTTTCGTGAAGAGACTCCTGGGACACTACCTGGTTCTCACCATAAAGCTGTTCCAGTACAGCCGGTGGAGGTAGGAAAACCCAAGGGGTGGATGGTCGGAGGACAGGCCGACCCCAGGGACTCGTTGCCGTCCAGACGGGTTTCAGGTTTCTGGGACGGACAGTCCCATCGATTGTGGTGATGCAGTCGCAGCGCCAGGGACTACATGAGGGGTTGTTGGCGAGCATCCAGTACTTGTAGGCGCAGTTGGAGGAGTCTAACCCGTGCAGGAACAGGAGGTGGTGCCGGTCATGCGTGCCACCCAGGCCAACATCACACGGGTGGCGTCCATGGTGGAGGCATTGAGGGAGACGGTTTTGGTCATGGATCAGCGTGTCCAAGGCCTGGGGCATTCTGTACAGGCAGTGGCCAAGGCCCAGGACAGGGCCGCCCTCTCACAGACAGCCATGTGTGAGAGCTACTTGGACATCGCAGCGGCACGTGTGAGCGTGGCCCAGTCACAAAGGGAAATGGCCGAGTCACTGGCTGATGCGACACAGACCGAGAAGGTGGTGCACAGTCGCAGTGTGATGTGGCGTGGTCCCAGATGGCCCACTCTCTGTGCTCCACAGCTGCGAGTGTGCAGACCCTGGTCGAGACCAGAGCAGCCTCCACAGCTGGCAGCGCCAGGTGATGGGGGAGCCTCATGGGATAGCACAGCTCCATTGAGTAGCCTGGGCTCCACTCGACACCCCGAGGGAGAAGGAGGTGATGGGGACCTTGCCGGTGACTCCCTTGTCTGTGTGTGTGTGAGTGGATGTTGGTGTGTGTGTGTGAGTGGATGTTTGTGTGTGTGTAAGTAGATGTTTGTGTGTGTGTGTGTAAGTGGATGTTTGTGTGTGTGTGTAAGTGGATGTTTGTGTGTGTGTGTAAGTAGATGTTTGTGTGTGTGTGTAAGTGGATGTTTGTGTGTGTGTGTGAGTGGATGTTTGTGTGTGTGTGTAAGTGGATGTTTGTGTGTGTGTGTGAGTGGATGTTGGTGTGTGTGTGTAAGTAGATGTTTGTCTGTGTGTGTAAGTAGATGTTTGTGTGTGTGTGTAAGTGGATGTTTGTGTGTGTGTGTAAGTGGATGTTTGTGTGTGTGTGTAAGTAGATGTTTGTCTGTGTGTGTGAGTGGATGTTGGTGTGTGTGTGTGAGTGGATGTTTGTGTGTGTGTAAGTAGATGTTTGTGTGTGTGTGTAAGTGGATGTTTGTGTGTGTGTGTAAGTGGATGTTTGTGTGTGTGTGTAAGTAGATGTTTGTGTGTGTGTGTAAGTGGATGTTTGTGTGTGTGTGTGAGTGGATGTTTGTGTGTGTGTGTAAGTGGATGTTTGTGTGTGTGTGTGAGTGGATGTTGGTGTGTGTGTGTAAGTAGATGTTTGTCTGTGTGTGTAAGTAGATGTTTGTGTGTGTGTGTAAGTGGATGTTTGTGTGTGTGTAAGTAGATGTTTGTGTGTGTGTGTAAGTGGATGTTTGTGTGTGTGTGTAAGTAGATGTTTGTGTGTGTGTGTAAGTGGATGTTTGTGTGTGTGTGTGAGTGGATGTTTGTGTGTGTGTAAGTAGATGTTTGTGTGTGTGTGTAAGTGGATGTTTGTGTGTGTGTGTAAGTGGATGTTTGTGTGTGTGTGTAAGTAGATGTTTGTGTGTGTGTGTAAGTGGATGTTTGTGTGTGTGTGTGTGTGTAAGTGGATGTTTGTGTGTGTGTGTAAGTGGATATTTGTGTGTGTGTGTAAGTAGATGTTTGTGCGTGTGTGTAAGTAGATGTTTGTGTGTGTGTGTAAGTAGATGTTTGTGTGTGTGTGTAAGTAGATGTTTGTGTGTGTGTAAGTAGATGTTTGTGTGTGTGTGTAAGTAAATGTTTGTGTGTGTGTAAGTAGATGTTTGTGTGTGTGTGTAAGTAGATGTTTGTGTAAGTGGATGTTTGTGTGTGTGTAAGTAAATGTTTGTGTGTGTGTAAGTAGATGTTTGTGTGTGTGTGTAAGTGGATGTTTGTGTGTGTGTGTAAGTAGATGTTTGTGTGTGTGTGTAAGTGGATGTTTGTGTGTGTGTAAGTGGATGTTTGTGTGTGTGTAAGTGGATGTTTGTGTGTGTGTAAGTAGATGTTTGTGTGTGTGTGTAAGTGGATGTTTGTGTGTGTGTGTAAGTAGATGTTTGTGTGTGTGTGTAAGTGGATGTTTGTGTGTGTGTAAGTAGATGTTTGTGTGTGTGTGTAAGTGGATGTTTGTGTGTGTGTGTAAGTGGATGTTTGTGTGTGTCTAAGTGGATATTTGTGTGTGTGTAAGTGGATGTTTGTGTGTGTGTAAGTGGATGTTTGTGTGTGTGTAAGTGGATATTTGTGTGTGTGTAAGTGGATGTTTGTGTGTGTGTAAGTGGATGTTTGTGTGTGTGAGTGGATGTTTGTGTGTGTGTAAGTGGATGTTTGTGTGTGTGTAATTGGATGTTTGTGTGTGTGTAATTGGATGTTTGTGTGTGAGTGTGTAAGTGGATGTTTGTATGTGTGTGTGTAAGTGGATGTGTGTGTGTGTGTAAGTGGATGTGTGTGTGTGTGTAAGTGGATGTGTGTGTAAGTGGATGTTTGTGTGTGTGTGTGTGTGTGTAAGTGGATGTTTGTGTGTGTAAGTGGATGTTTGTGTGTGTGAGTGGATGTTTGTGTGTGTGTAAGTGGATGTTTGTGTGTGTGTAATTGGATGTTTGTGTGTGTGTGTAATTGGATGTTTGTGTGTGAGTGTGTAAGTGGATGTTTGTATGTGTGTGTGTAAGTGGATGTTTGTGTGTGTGTAAGTGGATGTGTGTGTGTGTGTAAGTGGATGTGTGTGTGTGTGTAAGTGGATGTGTGTTTAAGTGGATGTTTGTGTGTGTGTGTGTGTGTGTGTGTAAGTGGATGTGTGTGTAAGTGGATGTTTGTGTGTGTGTGTGTGTGTGTGTAAGTGGATGTTTGTGTGTGTAAGTGGATGTTTGTGTGTGTGTGTAAGTGGATGTGTGTGTGTGTGTAAGTGGATGTTTGTGTGTGTGTGTAAGTGGATGTTTGTGTGTGTGTAAGTGGATGTGTGTGTGTGTGTAAGTGGATGTTTGTGTGTGTGTGTAAGTGGATGTTTGTGTGTGTGTAAGTGGATGTGTGTGTGTGTGTAAGTGGATGTTTGTGTGTCTGTTGTTGCTAACTTTGGTTGGCTCTTAATTTGTTGCTCGTTGTGTCTTTACTTAATTTGCTCTGTTTCTATAACCTCTGCTCTAGAGTCGCCAGGTTATGATACCGCCACGAGGTTCAAGTTCAAATGCTGATCAATAACTCAACACACCAATTAGAAAGATTAAAATCAAAACACATTTATTATACACAGTCAATCTCTACTCATGCATAAACTCTACTTACTAGACTATCTCTAACACTAAAAGGCCTATACTTATCTTCGGAACTGGCCCAACAGGGCAGGGGAACAAATGGCTTTTCGTTCGATCTGAGTCTGCAGGATTCAAAGCTGGTATGGACTGATAGCTAGGAGCGCCTATCTCGTAGCGAGCGTTGATTGGAGACTTACTTTGTTGATGCGGCAACTAGGCAGGTCACTATCAAGGGTTGTTTCGTGTTGCTGAGTGACTCTGCCAAGAAGGACAAATTGATCTTGGGACTCTATTTTATAGTCCCCAGGGGCTTCACGCCACTTCGGGGCTGACCCCGTATCTGGTTCCAAGTGACTGGACTACGTTCCGATCACTTGGATCGATTTCTCCAATACTGGAATTGTTCCCTGATCGCTGGGCGGTCCCTGAGTGTCCATTGGCCTTCCTTTGTCTTGGCTCCTGCTGGCGCCGAGGAGTCTGGCTTGGCCTTATTCACCTTACATGTTTCAATTGTTCCCGGGGATCGCTCATTAATATGAAGATGGCTGTTGGTTTCAGTGCTGTCTCGGTTTCTGCAAGTTCTAATACACAGGAAACTTTGCACCTGCTAGTTTTTCCTGGCTTGGCTGAATTTCCCTGCATTCTTTGCGGACCTCCATTTTAAGTCGGGATCTGGCCAACCCAAGTGGCTACACGCCCTCCTTGTGATCCCTAATGCGAAGCGTGAAGGATCACATAACTGCGTCGTCTTCACTTCCTGACCCGGCGAGCATTCTTCCATGGCCTCTACACTGACCACAACTATGCAAACATTTTTTAACTGACAATTCTAAGTGGCGTTATGTCACAACAGGGACATGCATTACAACATTAAAAAACCGGTACCTCGAACTATCCTCAATAAACTATCCTCACTCAAACAATCAAAAATAATCTACAACACTTTAAATGTACAAATAGCAGCAACACAAGTTCCTCTGGCCTGGCAGTCAGGCACAGAGATTTCCATTCTCTCAGTTGTCTTTATTCACAAAATGACGCCGAACGAATGTCCTTTATTGTAGATCAAGGGGTTCGGGGGCCTGGTGAAAACCAAAAATAGGGGATCTCATCCTGTATACCGGGGTGCGAGAGCGGTAAGCTCTCCTTCGCCATTTCCTCATTCGGATAGTCTGCACGATGCTGCAGAATATCGCCAATACTAAAAGGGATTCAATTACGTATGAAAGGGAGTACCAGGTTACAAACGTATCACACCATGATGGTGTGTTGTTACTTGTCACTGGGCTCTGGGTGCTATGGGGAAGTGAATCATTGACGGCCGGGGGGTTTGGGGTCAGGGGGTTCGCGTCTGCGCGTAACCGCATATACATTATAACAAAAACACGTATGCCGTCTTCATTGTTCTCTTCTTTTCCTTTCTTCTCTTCCTTTTTGTCTCGTCTCTCTTCCTGGACCTTCAGGAATTCTGTAAATCAAGCATAGTTTCTGTTACTATCTTGTTTAACATGTTTGTACGTTAGCATGTCTGTCTTTTAGTGCCAATTTCCCTTTATAATTGGTCACCATGTGTGACTCCTTCATTTTTTTTTAACTGAATATTTGGACTAGACATCTAAGGAAATGCTGCCGTACTGCGAGCCGTTTCGCAGCCTGTGTGCTTTACCATCCCAGTGTTTGAGGGTGTAAATAGCAGAGGGAAGCAACCTAAGGGTTGCCAAAACCAAACAAAAGAATTTTGAACGTAATGAGCCAAAAATGGGTGCGTATGGGCCGTGGCGGGTAAGATTTGGATGGGATCCCCGGGTAGGACGGTGATCAATGCTGTATGTGCTCTACTCGAGCGTAGTTGACCAGAGGGGGGTCCTCAGGCAGGGCGGGGACCAATGTCGTTTCTCCACTGCCTGAGCAACCGGCAAGAACGGGTAAGAATGTGGGCGTCGTGGGGGCTGCCTCTCGAATTAGGAGAGTAACTATGAGTCGGGTTCCGTCGACAGACTAGTTCCTCTGAACTATTGTCTGGGACAAGCTTGTTCCATTAACAGCCGGGGGGCGTTAAAGGAGTGGTGACGTGGGGCCGTGAAAAACTTTCGAGTTTACACACAACACTTAACGATAACATTAACGAACAAACATTCAACAAACATGCTGCAGGTTCCATCAGAAAGAACATCGTAAATCACATTTGGACTGGGGTGTAACTAGCATATGGAGGCAGTGTAGTGTGACCGAAGAAGAGAGGAAGGAGGAGAGAAAGAAAAATGAAGTGGCCTTGCTGAGGTAACGCTGCCATGAGAAGTGGTGGGTAAGCGCTCCCAGTTTGCATGGGGCAGCTGGGACCTTGTAGCTGCTGTGGGTGGTGTTCTCTTTCATATCTGGGGGCGAGTCTAGCTGGTGGTGGGGGTCTCCTGCAATTTCGGGCGAAGTGTCCTGGTTGCCCACAGTTGTAACATGATTCCCGGGGCACGTAAGGTGGAGCAGGCTCTCTGGGGTATTGCTCCCTTGGGTATGGTTCCCTGGGTGGGGGGTTGGGGCTGTTGGTGTCGTTGCTGGTTCATAGAACATAGAAGATAGAAAAATACAGCACAGAACAGGCCCTTCGGCCCACAATGTTGTGCCGAACCTTTGTCCTACATTAATCATAGATTATCATTGAATTTACAGTGCAGAAGGAGGCCATTCGGCCCATTGAGTCTGCACCGGCTCTTGGAAAGAGCACCCTACCCAAAGTCAACACCTCCACCCAACACTAAGGGCAATTTTGGACACTAAGGGCAATTTATCACAGCCAATCCACCTAACCTGCACATCTGTGGACTGTGGGAGGAAACCAGAGCACCCGGAGGAAACCCACGCACACACGGGGAGGATGTGCAGACTCCGCACAGACAGTGACCCAAGCCGGAATCGAACCTGGGACCCTGGAGCTGTGAAGCAATTGTGCTAACCACAATGCTACCTTGCCGCCCTTAAGAACAAATAAATCTACACTATATCATTTTACCGTAATCCATGTACCTATTCAATAGCTGCTTGAAGGTCCCTAATGTTTCTGACTCAACTACTTCCACAGGCAGTGCATTCCATGCCCCCACTACTCTCTGGGTAAAGAACCTACCTCTGATATCCCTCCGATATCTTCCACCTTTCACCTTAAATTTATGTCCCCTTGTAATGGTTTGTTCCACCTGGGGAAAAGGTCTCTGACTGTCTACTCTATCTATTCCCCTGATCGTCTTATAAACCTCTATCAAGTCGCCCCTCATTCTTCTCCGTTCTAATGAGAAAAAGCCTAGCACCCTCAACCTTTCCTCGTAAGACCTACTCTCCATTCCAGGCAACATCCTGGTAAATCTCCTTTGCACCTTTTCCAAAGCTTCCACATCCTTCCTAAAATGAGGCGACCAGAACTGTACACAGTACTCCAAATGTGGCCTTACCAAAGTTTTGTCCAGCTGCATCATCACCTCACGGCTCTTAAATTCAATCCCTCTGTTAATGAACGCGAGCACACCATAGGCCTTCTTCACAGCTCTATCCACTTGAGTGGCAACTTTCAAAGATGTATGAACAGAGGCTTTTCCCCGGGGTAGAGGGGTCAATTACTAGGGGGCATAGGTTTAAGGTGAGAGGGGCAAGGTTTAGAGTAGATGTACGAGGCAGGTTTTTTATGCAGAGGGTAGTGGGTGCCTGGAACTCGCTACCGGAGGAAGTGGTGGAAGCAGGGACGATAGTGACATTTAAGGGGCATCTTGACAAATACATGAATAGGATGGGAATAGAGGGATACGGACCGAGGAAGTGTAGAAGATTGTAGTTTAGTCGGGCAGCATGGTCGGCACGGGCTTGGAGGGCCGAAGGGCCTGTTCCTGTGCTGTACATTTCTTGGTTCTTGTTCTATAGTCCCCAAGATCTCTGACCCACCCTTCAACTCCCTCATCCAAGTCATTAATGAAAATCACAAACAGCGGAGTACCCAGAACTGATCCCTGCAGTATGCCACTGGTAACTGGGATCCAGGCTGAATATTTGCCATCCACCACCACTCTCTGACTTCTATCGGTTAGCCAGTTCGTTATCCAACTGGCCAAATTCCCCACTATCCCATGCCTCCTTACTTTCTGCAGAAGCCTACCATGGGGAACCTTATCAAATGCCGTACTAAAATCCATGTACACTACATCCACTGCTTTACCTTCATCCACATGCTTGGTCACCTCCTCAAAGAATTCAATAAGACTTGTGAGGCAAGACCTACCCCTCACAAATCCGTGCTGACTATCCCTAATCAAGCAGTGTCTTTCCAGATGCTCAGAAATCCTATCCTTCAGTACCCTTTCCATGACTTTGCCTACCACCGAAGTAAGACTAACTGGCCTGTAATTCCCAGGGTTATCCCTAGTCCCTTTTTTGAACAGGGGCACGACATTCGCCACTCTCCAATCCCCTGGTACCACCCCTGTTGACAGTGAGGACGAAAAGATCATTGCCAACAGCTCTGCAATTTCATCTCTTGCCTCCCATAGAATCCTTGGATATATCCCGTCAGGCCCGGGATATCTTAAGTTTTTCCTCAAGTTTTTCAAAATGCCATTTGTGGGCTGATTCCGTTGCTGTTTCAGGGGGGGTTGACATTCTCGTGCATTGTGTCCTAATTGTCCACAGTTGTAACACTCCTGTGGTTTCTGTGGGAGGGTGTTCATGCCTTCGTTCAGCCATGCGGGGTTCTGGTGCGCTTTAACTGCTTGAATATCTGCCTCTGCCTGCTGTTCTTCGGGTTCTCTAATCGCGGGTTTGTTGTGGACCGATTGCTCCCAGGTGCGGGACAGCCTTTTAAAAACCCACTTTTCGTTGTGCGCTTCTTCCGAGGGTTCATCATTGGCACAAGCTTTTTGTCCTGCCTCTGTGGCATGGGAAATAAGGGTGCGGGTCCATTTGGCCATGTTGTCTGGGGACAAATGGGCGCCGTCTAAGTTTCCGAAAACGGCTGTAAAATGGATCCACAGGTGTCCAGCAAATGCTGTGGGGTGTTCTGTTTTCTTCTGCCTGCACTTATTCAGGCCTTCTACTAGGTCACCTCGGTTATAACCGATCGCGTCTAGGATCGCCGTGTGCATCTCTGCAAGGGTGCCTCCTCCTACATTCTGTGGGTCGGGAAGGGCTGCTACAACAGAAGGGTCTAAACTTAAAACTGTGAGCTTCACTTGCTCACGCTCATCCAGGCCGTACATGGTCACCTGCTGCTTCACTCTAGCAAAGAAGTGGTCGGGGTCTGAGGTGGGGAGGATCGGTGTGATCTTTTCGCACGCGTCCCGTAATTCGATGTGACTGTGCGGTGGGTGTTTACTGGATTCATGGGTGCCTGATCTGTCTGCTCTGTGGTGGGTTGGGGTGCTTTTCTCCTTTGGGGCTTTCCTTGCGCACATGTTCCCTGAACATAACTCTGCGCAGTTTAGTTTAATTCTTGCCAATCAGGGCCGTCTTCCTCATCTAATTGGGATCCAAAGGTGCTCTGGAATCCTTTCGGAACTGAAAGCAAAGACTGCAGTTCCGCAATCTGCTTCCGGCACTTTGCGTGATCTAATGAGCTTTGTCTGTGCTCCGTGGTGGCAGTATGGAGTGCTCTTAACGCTGCCTTTACATCGCTGCACTGCCTTTGCCATGCCTCTGCCTGTTTCTCTGTCTCTTCTCTTACCAGGACTGCACGTTGTGTGTCCTGATAGGCCTTATCGTATTGAGTTTGGAAGCTGCTTAGATGCGCTAGGCAAGACTGGTGTGCCCTCTTGGCATCATCCACCTCTCTGTCCTTTGCTGCCAACTTCCTTCTTAAATCTATATTCTCTCTCTTGATCTCATTAACATCGACCTTGCTCATTCGATGTCTCTCTTCTATCAATTTGCGGAGCGTCCGAACGTCCTCCTCTGTCCCTCGCAATTGTGCCAGACAGGACACGATTGCCATCGGCTTGCGAGCTTTGCCTAAGCTTTTCTTATGGATCTCTGACATGTTCTCCCACCAAGTATGTCCTATACTCCCGGGTCCTGTTTCCTCATTATCACAGAATTCAATCCAAAGGGGCCATCCTTTCCCTTTGAGATATTTCCTGATCTCTTCTTCCCAAATGGAACACTGTCCTACTCTGCTGCTGGTCGCTGCGACCTCGAATTCCTGGGGGTTCATAAGGTGTTCCATTGCCTTCATTGCCATTTTCTCTATCTGAATGCTCTTTTAAAATTTGGAATGAGGGGTGCTAAGGCGGTGCTGTAAACACGGGTACGGCGTTCACTACTTTCCGGAATACAAACTCCCGCAGGTTTTCGCAACAAAAATCTATCAGTTTTACCTTATAGCCCTGTTAGTTACGCATGAATTAACACGCTTCCGAATTATGAGGATTGATCAGAACTGCTTGAACACTTGTGGTTTTTGTTCCCAATTGCACTTTTAATTCAAAGGTTGTGGGTTCGAGTCCCACCAGAGTCGCCAGTAAATGTTGCTAACTTTGGTTGGCTCTTAATTTGTTGCTCGTTGTGTCTTTACTTAATTTGCTCTGTGTCTTTGCTCTCGAGTCGCCAGGTATCTTTATGATACCGCCACGAGGTTCAAGTTCAAGTGCTGATCAATAACTCAACACACCAATTAGTAAGATTCAAATCAAAACACATTTATTATACACATCTCGTAGCGAGCGTTGACTGGAGACTTACTTGGGTTGATGCGGCAGCTTAGACAGGTCACTCTCACGGGTTGATTCAAGTTGCTGAGTCACCCTGCCAAAGAAGGATGATTTGAACTTGGGGGCTTTACTTTATAGTCCCCAGGGGCTTCGCGCCATTCGGGGCGGACCCCGTATTGTGTGTGTGTGTAAGTAGATGTTTGTGTGTAAGTGGATGTTTGTGTGTGTAAGTGGATGTTTGTGTGTGTGTAAGTGGATGTTTGTGTGTGTGTAAGTGGATGTTTGTGTGTGTAAGTGGATGTTTGTGTGTGTGTGTAAGTGGATGTTTGTGTGTGTGTAAGTGGATGTTTGTGTGTGTGTAAGTGGATGTTTGTATGTGTAAGTGGATGTTTGTGTGTGTGTGTAAGTGGATGTTTGTGTGTGTAAGTGGATGTTTGTGTGTGTGTGTAAGTGGATGTTTGTGTGTGTGTAAGTGGATGTTTGTGTGTGTAAGTGGATGTTTGTGTGTGAGTGTGAGTGGATGTGTGTGTGTGTAAGTGGATGTTTGTGTGTGTGTAAGTGGATGTTTGTGTGTGTGTGTAAGTGGATGTTTGTGTGTGTAAGTGGATGTTTGTGTGTGTGTGTAAGTGGATGTTTGTGTGTGTGTAAGTGGATGTTTGTGTGTGTAAGTGGATGTTTGTGTGTGTGTGTAAGTGGATGTTTGTGTGTGTGTGTAAGTGGATGTTTGTGTGTGTGTAAGTGGATGTTTGTGTGTGTGTAAGTAGATGTTTGTGTGTGTGTCAATGGGTGTTTGTGTGTGTGTGTGTCAATGGGTGTTTGTGTGTGTGTAAGTGGATGTTTGTGTGTGTGTGTAAGTGGATGTTTGTGTGTGTGTCAATGGGTGTTTGTGTGTGTGTAAGTGGATGTTTGTGTGTGTGTAAGTGGATGTTTGTGTGTGTGTAAGTGGATGTTTGTGTGTGTAAGTGGATGTTTGTGTGTGTGTAAGTAGATGTTTGTGTGTGTGTCAATGGGTGTTTGTGTGTGTGTAAGTGGATGTTTGTGTGTGTAAGTGGATGTTTGTGTGTGTGTAAGTGGATGTTTGTGTGTGTGTAAGTGGATGTTTGTGTGTGTGTAAGTGGATGTTTGCGTGTGTGTAAGTGGATGTTTGTGTCTGTGTAAGTGGATGTTTGTGTGTGTAAGTGGATGTTTGTGTGTGTGTAAGTGGATGTTTGTGTGTGTGTCAATGGGTGTTTGTGTGTGTGTAAGTGGATGTTTGTGTGTGTGTGTAAGTGGATGTTTGTGTGAGTGTAAGTGGATGTTTGTGTGTGTGTAAGTGGATGTTTGTGTGTGTGTAAGTGGATGTTTGTGTGTGTGTCAATGGGTGTTTGTGTGTGTGTAAGTGGATGTTTGTGTGTGTAAGTGGATGTTTGTGTGTGTGTAAGTGGATGTTTGTGTGAGTGTAAGTGGATGTTTGTGTGTGTGTAAGTGGATGTTTGTGTGATGTAAGTGGATGTTTGTGTGTGTGTCAATGGGTGTTTGTGTGTGTTAGTGGATATTTGTGTGTGTGTAAGTGGATGTTTGTGTGTGTGTAAGTAGATGTTTGTGTGTGTGTCAATGGGTGTTTGTGTGTGTTAGTGGATATTTGTGTGTGTGTAAGTGGATGTTTGTGTGGATATTTGTGTGTGTGTAAGTGGATGTTTGTGTGGATGTTTGTGTGAGTGTGTAAGTGGATGTTTGTGTGTGTGTAAGTGGATGTTTGTGTGTGTGTAAGTGGATGTTTGTGTGGATGTTTGTGTGAGTGTGTAAGTGGATGTTTGTGTGTGTAAGTGGCTCATCGTTATAATGGACATTTGGTTGCGCGTGAACGCAAACCCCCTGACCCCAAACCCCCCCAGCCGTTGATGATTCACTTCCCCACAGTACCCAGAGCCCAGTCACAAGCGACACCACACCATCTTGGTGTGACAGGTTGATAACCTGGTACTCCCTGTCCTACGTGATAGAATCCTTGTTGGTATTGGCGATACTCTGCTGCATCGTGCAGACTATCCATCTGAGAAAATGGAGAAGGAGAGCGCACCGTGCTCGCACCCCGGTATATAGGATCAGATCCCCTATTTTCGGATACGACCAGACCCCCGACCCCCACGATCTATAATAAAGAGCATTCGTTTGCGATTTTTTGTAAATAAAGAAATGTTCATGAGCAATTGTACAGTCCTGAGCTTGACTGCCACGGTAGGAAAATGTGTATAAAACTGCTATGATTTTGTTTGTATGATTGAGGAAGTTAGAGTGATGAAATGTTTAAGTGAGTGTAGTTTATTAAGGATAGTTAGAGGTTCCGACTTTCTTGTTTTGTAATGCATGTCCCTGTTTTGACATAGCGCCCCTTAGAATTGTTAGTTAAAATGTTTTTGCATAGTTATGGTCAGTGTAGAGGCCATCGAAGAGTGCTCGCCGGGTCAGGGAATGAAAACAGCGCTGTGACTCAGACGATAGCCACAGCACGCCTCCCTACTATCCCCATGCAACAGGACCCACACCCAGCGATTCCGACTACGATCCAAGTGATCCCTTCATGATCACTTTCCTGAACAAACCCCACCACCGACCACCGAACTACACCGACGACCCCGATTCTGTCCCCACACAGCTAGACACCCACTATTGGCACCGAGATAACTCGTTCCGACTCGTCCGCAACGACGAGAGCAACCCCACCTCACACCACGCAGCCCTTTCAGCCCTGATACACTCCAGAGTTTGGCACCCGGGAGAAGAGGACGACCTTGGGTCTGACTCCCAAACCGAGAACCCCTTTGCGACCCTGTTCGCAACCGAGAACCCCTTTGCGACCCTGTTCGCAACCGAGAACTGAGGTATCCAGATGATGTTTTAAAAGGAACCGCTTGGGAGAAGTGGTGTCCTTTCTGATGGAATCTGCCGCATGTTTTATGTTGTTTGTAAGTTTGTTAAATGTTGTATGTCAGACAGAATTTTTTTTTTTTTCACAACCCCACGCCTTTTTGGCCGAAACCTCTGAGAACTTGTCCGCACGCTCATCAGCAGAAACCTCTGAGGACTTGCCCACAGAGACTCACTATTGCCAGACACTAGTTCAGTGGAACTAGCTTGTCTGCAGAGACTGGTTAAGGTACCAGACGCCCGTTCATAGCTGCCCTTCTGGTTCGAGGGAAAGAACCACTATGGCAGCCCCACCACGATGACTACATTTCTTGCCCATTCTTGTCGGTTGCTCAGGAAGTGGAGAAACGGCTTGGGACCCGCCCTGCCTGGGAACCCCCCCCCCCCCCCCCCCCCTCTGGTCAGCTATGCTCGGGTAGGAGAGATACGGCATTGGTAGCCGTCCTACCCGGGGACTCCATCCAACTCTTACCCGTCGCGGCCCATACGCACCTCATTTTGGAAATTTTTGTTCAAAAAGTTTTGTTTGTTTCAGGTAACCCTTAGGCTGCCAACCACATGCTATTTACATCCTGAAATATTTGGATGGTAAATTGCACAGTCTGCGAGACGGCTCGCACTGGTTCATTATTGGGAAGTGTGTCTTGTCCTAAAATTCAGTTTTTGAAAAAAAATAAAATGAGGGAGTCACACATAGTGACCAATTATAAAGGGAGTAATTGGCACTAAAGGACAGACACACTATCGTATGAGATGTTAAACAAAGATAGTTACAGACACTATGCTTGTTTCCACAGAACTCCAGAAGCTCCAGGACCAGAGAAGAAAAGAAAAGGAAAGAGAAGAGCCATGAGGACTTCCTCCACATGGATCAGCATCATCTTTATGGACATTTGGTTGCGCGTGAACGCGAACTCCATGACTTCAAGCCCCCCAGCCGTTAATGTTTCACTTCCCCACAGTACCCAGAGCCCAGTCACCAGCGACACCACATCATCTTGGTGTGCCAGGTTTATAACCTGGTACTCCCTGTCCTATGTAATAGAAACCTTACTGGTATTAGCGATACTCTGCTGCATAGTGCAGACTATGCGTCTAAGGAAATGGAGAAGGAGAGCCTACCACGCTCGAACCCCGGTATATAGGATCAGATCCCCTATTTTCAGATACGACCAGACCCCCGACCCCCGCGATCTATAATAAAGAGCATTCACTTGCAATTTATTGTAAATGAAGAAATGTAAAGAACTGTTCATGAGCAATTGTACAATCCTGAACTTGACTGCCAAGCCAGGAAAACTGTGTATAAACTGCTATGATTTTGTTGTATGGTTGAGGAAGTTAGAATAATGAAATATTTAAGTGAGTGTAGTGCATTAAGAATAGTTAAAGGTTCCCAGTTTATTGGTTTATAATGCATGCCCCTGTTTGACATAGCACCCTTAGAATTGTCAGTTAAAAATTTTTTGCATAGTTATGGTCAGTGCAGAGGGCATGAATGAAGTGCCCCCCCGGGTCAGGGAATGGAAAGCAACATAGTTATGTGATCCTTCACGCTTTGCGTTAGGATCACAAGGAGGGAATGTAGCCACTTAAAATGGCCAACTCCCGATTCAAAATGGCGAACGGCAAAGGCTGATGGGAAAGTCAGCCAACAAGACAAAAACCAGCAGCTGCAGGTTGGCTGTGTACTTACCTCTGGAAAGGCCAGACAAGATCGATACCAGCAACCATCAGCATAACAAAACAACAGTCATCTGCATACTAATGAGAAATCCCCGGGAACAATAAGCAACATTTAGACACACAAAGCAAAACCAGACTCTTCGGCGCTAGCAGGAGCCTACACAAAAGGAGGTGAATGAGCACTTGAAGACTGCCCATCGATCAGCACTGGAGAAAATCGAACCAAGCGATTGGGACAAAGTCCAATCACTTGGGACCAGGTACAGGGTCCGTCCTGAAAGGCGGGAAGCCCCTGGGGACTATAAGAATTGAGCCCCAAGTTCAAATCACTCTCTTCTTCTCCACCTCTTCGCTCTCTTCATGCTCTTCTTCCTGCCCGGGTCACCCAGCAACAACGAACCAACATTGACCGTGACCGGAGCAGTGAAGATCGAAATCGTAAGTCTTAATTCAACGCTCACTACGAGATAGGCGCTCCTAGCTACCAGTCCGTACCAACTTCGAACCCCGCAGGCTCAGAACCTGAACGAAAGGCCATTTGTTCCCCTGACCTGGTGGGCCAGTCCGAAGCTAAGTACAGGCCTGTTAGTTGTTGAAGTAGCTTAGACGTGGAATTTGTGCATGAGTAGCGATTACTGTGTATAATAAATGTGCTTTGATTTAAATCTTACTAACCGGTGTGTTGGATTATTGATCATTACTCGGACTTGAAACACGTGGCGGTATCATAAAGATACCTGGCGACTCGAGCAAAAGTAATAGAACAGAGCAATTAAACTAAGGCAAAGTTAGCAACAATGTTTGTGTGTGTAAGTGGATGTTTCTGTGAGTGTGTAACTCGATGTTTGTGTGTGTCTTCAAGTGGATAATTGAGTGTGTAAATGGATGTTTGTGTGTGTAAGATGATGTTTGTGTGTGTGTGTAAGTGGATATCTGAGAGTGTGTGTAAGTTAATGTTTGTGTGAGAGTGTAAGTGGATGTTTATGTGTGTGTGTAAGTGGATGTTTATGTGTGTGTAAGTGGATGTTGGTGTGAGGGTGTAAGTGGGTGTTTTTGTGTGTGTAAGTGGATGTTGGTGTGAGTGTGTAAGTGGATGTTTTTGTGTGTGTAAGTGGATGTTCGTGTGTGTGCAAGTGGATGTTTGTGTGTGTGTAAGTGTATGTTTGTGCGAGTGTCTAAGTGGATGCTTGTGTGTGTTTAAGTAGATGTTTGTAAGTAGATGTTGGTGTGTTTGTGTGAGTGGATGTTTGTGTGTGAGTGGATGTTTGTGTGTGTGTGTAAGTGGATGTTTGTGTGTGTAAGTGGATGTTTGTGTCTGTGTAAGTGGATATTTGTGAGAGTGTAAGTGGATGTTTGTGTGTGTGTAACTGGATGTTTCTGTGTGTGTGTGTAACTGGATGATTGTGTGTGTAAGTGGATGTTTGTGTGTGTTTAAGTGGATGTTTGTAAGTAGATGTTGGTGTGTGTGTGTGAGTGGATGTTTGTGTGTGTGAGTGGATGTTGGTGTGTCAGTGTGAGTGGATGTTTGTGTGTGTGTGAGTGGATGTTGGTGTGTGAGTGGATGTTTGTTTGTGAGTGGACGTTTGTGTGTGTGTGTGAGTGGATGTTTGTGTGTGAGTGTGAGTGGATGTTTGTGTGAGTGTGTATCAAAGAATTTACAGTGCAGAAGGAGGCCATTCGGCCCATCGAGTCTGCACCGGCTCTTGGAAAGAGCACCCTACCCAAGGTCAACACCTCCACCCTATCCCCATAACCCAGTAACGCCATCCAACACTATGGGCAATTTTGGACACTAAGGGCAATTTATCATGACCAATCCACCTAACCTGCACGTCTTTGGGTTGTGGGAGAAAACCGGAGCACCCGGAGGACACCCACGCAGACACGGGGAGGATGTGCAGACTCCGCACAGACAGTGACCCAAGCCGGAATTGAACCTGGGACCCTGGAGCTGTGAAGAAATTGTTCTGTCCACAATACTACCGTGCTGCCCCACGGTAAGTGGATGTTTGTGTGAGTGTAAATGGATGTTTGTGTGTGTGTAAGTGGATGTTTGTGTGTATGTGTAAGTGGATGTTTGTGTGAGTGTAAATGGATGTTTGTGTGTGTGTGTAAGTGGATGTTTGTGTGTGTGTGTAAGTGGATGTTTGTGTCTGTGTGTAAGTGGATGTTTGTGTGTGTAAGTGGTTGTTTGTGTGTGCGTGTAAGTGGATGTTTGTGTGTGTAAGTGGTTGTGTGTGCGTGTAAGGGATATTTGTGTAAGTGGATGTTTGTGTGTGTGAGTGGATGTTTGTGTGTGTGTGAGTGGATGTTTGTGTGTGTGTAAGTAGATGTTTGTGTGTGTGTGTAAGTAGATGTTTGTGTGTGTGTGTAAGTGGATGTTTGTGTGTGTGTGTAAGTGGATGTTTGTGTGTGTGTGTAAGTGGATGTTTGTGTGTGGGTAAGTGGATGTTTGTGTGTGTGTGAGTGGATGTTTGTGTGTGTGTGTAAGTAGATGTTTGTGTGTGTGTGTAAGTAGATGTTTGTGTGTGTGTGTAAGTGGATGTTTGTGTGTGTGTGTAAGTAGATGTTTGTGTGTGTGTGTAAGTAGATGTTTGTGTGTGTGTGTAAGTAGATGTTTGTGTGTGTGTGTAAGTAGATGTTTGTGTGTGTGTGTAAGTGGATGTTTGTGTGTGTGTGTAAGTAGATGTTTGTGTGTGTGTGTAAGTAGATGTTTGTGTGTGTGTGTAAGTAGATGTTTGTGTGTGTGTAAGTAGATGTTTGTGTGTGTGTGTAAGTAGATGTTTGTGTGTGTGTGTAAGTGGATGTTTGTGTGTGTGTGTAAGTAGATGTTTGTGTGTGTGTGTAAGTGGATGTTTGTGTGTGTGTGTAAGTGGATGTTTGTGTGTGTGTGTAAGTGGATGTTTGTGTGTGGGTAAGTGGATGTTTGTGTGTGTGTGAGTGGATGTTTGTGTGTGTGTGTAAGTGGATGTTTGTGTGTGTGTGAGTGGATGTTTGTGTGTGTATGAGTGGATGTTTGTGTGTGTGTAAGTAGATGTTTGTGTGTGTGTGTAAGTGGATGTTTGTGTGTGTGTGTAAGTGGATGTTTGTGTGTGTGTGTAAGTGAATGTTTGTGTGTGGGTAAGTGGATGTTTGTGTGTGTGTGAGTGGATGTTTGTGTGTGTGTAAGTAGATATTTGTGTGTGTGTAAGTGGATGTCTGTGTGTGTGTGTAAGTGGATGTTTGTGTGTGTGTGTAAGTGCATGTTTGTGTGTGTGTGTGTAAGTGGATGTTTGTGTGTGTGTAAGTAGATGTTTGTGTGTGTGTAAGTGGATGTCTGTGTCTGTGTGTAAGTGGATGTTTGTGTGTGTGTGTAAGTGGATGTTTGTGTGTGTGTAAGTGCATGTTTGTGTGTGTGTGTGTGTGTGTAAGTGGATGTTTGTGTGTGTGTAAGTAGATGTTTGTGTGTGTGTGTAAGTGGATGTTTGTGTGTGTGTAAGTGCATGTTTGTGTGTGTGTGTGTAAGTGGATGTTTGTGTGTGTGTAAGTAGATGTTTGTGTGTGTGTAAGTGGATGTCTGTGTCTGTGTGTAAGTGGATGTTTGTGTGTGTGTGTAAGTGGATGTCTGTGTGTGGGTAAGTGGATGTTTGTGTGTGTGTAAGTGGATGTTTGTGTGTGTGTGTAAGTGGATGTTTGTGTGTGTGTAAGTGGTTGTTTGTGTGTGCGTGTAAGTGGATATTTGTGTAAGTGGATGTTTGTGTGTGTGTAAGTAGATGTTTGTGTGTGTAAGTGGATGTTTGTGTGTAAGTGGATATTTGTGTGAGTGGATGTTTGTGTGTGGGTAAGTAGATGTTTGTGTGTGTGTAAGTGGATGTTTGTGTGTGTGTGTAAGTGGATGTTTGTGTGTGTAAGTGAATGTTTGTGTGTGTGTGTAAGTGGATGTTTGTGTGTGTGTAAGTGGATGTTTGTGTGTGTAAGTGAATGTTTGTGTGTGTGTGTAAGTGGATGTTTGTGTGTGTAAGTGAATGTTTGTGTGTGTGTGTAAGTGGATGTTTGTGTGTGTAAGTGAATGTTTGTGTGTGTGTGTAAGTGGATGTTTGTGTGTGTCAGTGAATGTTTGTGTGTGTGTGTGTAAGTGGATATTTGTGTGAGTGTAAGTGGATGTTTGTGTGTGTGTGTGAGTGGATGTTTGTGTGTAAGTGGATATTTGTGCGTGTGTGTAAGTGGATGTTTGTGTGTGTAAGTAGATGTTTGTGTGCGTGTGTGTAAATCGATGTTTGTGTGAGTAAGTGGATGTTTGTGTGTGTGTAAGTGGATGTTTGTGTGTGTAAGTAGATGTTTGTGAGTGTGTGTAAGTGGATGTTTGTGTGTGTGTATGTAGATGTTTGTGTGTGTGTGTGTAAGTAGATGTTGGTGAGTGTGTGTGAGTGGATGTTTGTGTGTGTAAGTGAATGTTTGTGTGTGTGTGTAAGTGGATGTTTGTGTGTGTGTGTGAGTGGATGTTTGTGTGTGTGTGTGAGTGGACGTTTGTGTGTGTAAGTGAATGTTTGCGTGTGTGTGTAAGTGGATGTTTGTGTGTGTGTGTAAGTGAATGTGTGTGTGTGTAAGTGGATATTTGTGTGAGTGTAAGTGGATGTTTGTGTGTGTGTGTGAGTGGATGTTTGTGTGTAAGTGGATGTTTGTGTGTGTGTGTAAGTGGATGTTTGTGTGTGTAAGTAGATGTTTGTGTGCGTGTGTGTAAATCGATGTTTGTGTGTGTAAGTGGATGTTTGTGTGTGTGTAAGTGGATGTTTGTGTGTGTAAGTAGATGTTTGTGAGTGTGTGTGTAAGTAGATGTTTGTGTGTGTGTGTGTAAGTAGATGTTGGTGAGTGTGTGTGTAAGTAGATGTTGGTGAGTGTGTGTGAGTGGATGTTTGTATGTGTGTGTAAGTAGATGTTGGTGTGTGTGTGTGTGTGAGTGGATGTTGGTGTGTGAGTGTGTGTGTGAGTGGATGTTTGTGTGTGTGTGTGTGAGTGGATGTTTGTGTGTGTGAGAGTGGATGTTGGTGTGTGAGTGTAAGTGGATGTTTGTGTGTGTGTAAGTGGATGTTTGTGTATGTGTAAGTGGATGTTTGTGTGTGTGTGTGTGTGTGAGTGGATGTTTGCATGTTTGTGTGTAAGTGGATGTTTGTGTGTGTGTGTGTCAGTGGATGTTTGTGTGTGTGTAAGTGGATGTTTGTGTGTGTGTAAGTGGATGTTTGTGCGAGTGTGTAAGTGGATGTTTGTGCGTGTGTGTAAGTGGATGTTTGTGTGCGTGAGTGGATGTTTGTGTGCGTGGATGTTGGTGTGTGAGTGTAAGTGGATGTCTGTGTTTGTGTAAGTGGATATTTGTGTGTGTGTGTGTAAATGTATATTTGTGTGTGTGTAAGTGGATGTTTGTGTGAGTGTTTAAGTGGATGTTTGTGTGTGTGTGTAAGTGGATGTTTGTGTGTGTGTAAGTGGATGTTTGTGCGTGTGTGTAAGTGGATGTGTGTGTATGTGAGTGGATGTTTGTGTGTATGTGAGTGGATGTTTGTGTGCGTGGATGTTGGTGTGTGAGTGTAAGTGGATGTCTGTGTTAGTGTAAGTGGATGTTTGTGTGTGTGTGTGTAAATGTATATTTGTATGTGTGTAAGTGGATGTTTGTGTGAGTGTGTAAGTGGATGTTTGTGTGTGTGTGTAAGTGGATGTTTGTGTGTGTGTAAGTGGATGTTTGTGCGAGTGTGTAAGTGGATGTTTGTGCGTGTGTGTAAGTGGATGTGTGTGTATGTGAGTGGATGTTTGTGTGTATGTGAATGGATGTTTGTGTGTGTTAGTGGATTTTTGTGTGAGTGTGTCAGTGGATGTTTGTGTGTGTATGTAAGTGGATGTTTGTGTGTGTGTGTAAGTGGATGTTTGTGTGTGAGTGTGTGTGTGAGTGGATGTTTGTGTGTGTGTCAGTGGATGTTTGTGTGTGTATGTAAGTGGATGTTTGTGTGTGTGTGAGTGGATGTTTGTGTGTGTGTGAGTGGATGTTTGTGTGTGTGTGAGTGGATGTGTGTGTGTGTGTGAGTGGATGTTTGTGTGTGTGTGAGTGGATGTTTGTGTGTGTGTGAGTGGATGTTTGTGTGAGTGTGTGTGTGAGCGGATGTTTGTGTGTGTGTGTGAGTGGATGTTTGTATGTGAGTGTGAGTGGATGTTTGTGTGAGTGGATGTTTGTGTGTGTGTGAGTGGATGTGTGTGTGTGTGTGAGTGGATGTCTGTATGTGAGTGTGAGTGGATGTTTGTGTGTGTGTGAGTGGATGTGTGTGTGTGTGTGAGTGTATGTTTGTATGTGAGTGTGAGTGGATGTTTGTGTGTGTGTGAGTGTGTGTGTGTGTGTGAGTGGATGTTTGTATGTGAGTGTGAGTGGATGTGTGTGTGTGTGAGTGGATGTGTGTGTGTGTGTGAGTGTATGTTTGTATGTGAGTGTGAGTGGATGTTTGTGTGTGTGTGAGTGGATGTGTGTGTGTGTGTGAGTGGATGTGTGTGAGTGGATGTTTGTGTGTGTGTGTGAGTGGATGTTTGTGTGTGTGTGTGAGTGGATGTGTGTGTGTGTGAGTGGATGTTTGTGTGTGTGTGTGAGTGGATGTTTGTGTGTGTGTGAGTGGATGTGTGTGTGTGTGAGTGGATGTTTGTGTGTGTGTGTGAGTGGATGTTTGTGTGTGTGTGAGTGGATGTGTGTGTGTGTGAGTGGATGTTTGTGTGTGTGTATGTTTGTGTGTGTGTGTGAGTGGATGTTTGTGTGTGTGTGTGAGTGGATGTTTGTGTGTGTGTGAGTGGATGTTTGTGTGTGTGTGTGAGTGGATGTTTGTGTGTGTGTGTGAGTGGATGTTTGTGTGTGTGTGTGAGTGTGAGTGGATGTGTGTGTGTGTGTGTGTGAGTGGATGTTTGTGTGTGTGTGTGAGTGGATGTTTGTGTGAGTGTGAGTGGATGTGTGTGTGTGTGTGAGTGGATGTTTGTGTGTGTGTGTGAGTGTGAGTGGATGTGTGTGTGAGTGCGAGTGGATGTTTGTGTGTGTGAATGTTTGTGTGTGTGTGAGTGGATGTTTGTGTGTGTGTGAGTGGATGTGTGTGTGTGTGTGAGTGGATGTATGTGTGTGTGTGAGTGGATGTTTGTGTGTGTGTGTGAGTGGATGTTTGTGTGTGTGTGTGAGTGGATGTTTGTGTGTGTGAGTGGATGTGTGTGTGTATGTGTGAGTGGATGTGTGTGTGTGAGTGAGTGGATGTTTGTGTGAGTGGATGTGTGTGTGAGTGGATGTTTGTGTGTGTGTGAGTGGATGTTTGTGTGTGTGTGTGAGTGTGAGTGGATGTGTGTGTGTGTGTGTGAGTGGATGTTTGTGTGTGTGTGAGTGGATGTTTGTGTGAGTGGATGTGTGTGTGTGTGAGTGGATGTTTGTGTGTGTGTGTGAGTGTGAGTGGATGTGTGTGTGTGTGAGTGTGAGTGGATGTTTGTGTGTGTGTGTGGATGTTTGTGTGTGTGTGAGTGGATGTGTGTGTGAGTGGATGTGTGTGTGTGTGTGTGAGTGGATGTGTGTGTGTGTGTGTGAGTGGATGTTTGTGTGAGTGGATGTTTGTGTGAGTGTGAGTGGATGTGTGTGTGTGGATGTTTGTGTGTGTGTGTGAGTGGATGTTTGTGTGTGTGTGAGTGGATGTTTGTGTGTGTGTGTGAGTGGATGTTTGTGTGTGTGTGAGTGGATGTTTGTGTGTGTGTGTGTGAGTGGATGTTTGTGTGTGTGTGTGAGTGGATGTTTGTGTGTGTGTGTGAGTGGATGTTTGTGTGTGTGTGAGTGGATGTTTGTGTGTGTGTGAGTGGATGTTTGTGTGTGTGTGTGAGTGGATGTTTGTGTGTGTGTGAGTGGATGTTTGTGTGTGTGTGTGTGAGTGGATGTTTGTGTGTGTGTGTGAGTGGATGTTTGTGTGTGTGTGAGTGGATGTTTGTGTGTGTGTGTGAGTGGATGTTTGTGTGTGTGTGAGTGGATGTTTGTGTGTGTGTGTGAGTGGATGTTTGTGTGTGTGTGAGTGGATGTTTGTGTGTGTGTGTGAGTGGATGTTTGTGTGTATGTTGCCTCACTGAAATGATGGTGCAGGGAGGGGTTTAACAGCTGTTTTGTCTCTCTGGGTTTATTGTTACCTGGAGACGAGCTCTGGCTCTCGCCCAGTTTTTCCCGCAGTTCTGTGTTATCCAAGCTGTGATGGGAAATTTATAGTATGTAAGTGTTGCCGTCTTAAAGAGACAGACCTTTGTAGGACAAAGTGGCATCGTGAAGACGGTTAAAATTCAAAATCAATTACATGAATCATATGATGAATAAATCTTTGAAGCTGTGAAAATGTTTTATTCCAGTGCTGTACCTGTGTTGTATGGTCAGTACAAGATTACTCCTTTCAGTCTGAGGGATGATCACAGCTGGGCAGGAGCAAACCCTCACTTTCTCCGACTCCATCCACCGCACCTGTATCACTGCAAAATAAAACAGCTGGAGCCTGGACCAGCGCCCTATGCTGATTGGCCAGTTGTGTCTGTTTAATTTAATTGCACACATTAAGCAGACACAACAGAATGATTGGGAAATGGAAGTATGCTGTGGGGTCTATCCTTGTACAGGAATGTTTGGCTCAATATATAAATACACTGCCTAGTGTGCACTGAAGCTCAGAGTCTAGAATGTTCTATAAGTTCTGTTGTACGACTGCCTGTGATATATATTGTATCGCTGCTTTGCTTCTTGCATTACTCTGTGTCCTGATCAGTTTGACTCTCACACACTCTCTAATCCTCCCTCCAACAGAAAGCCATTTACTCCCACCTGGAATCATGGTGACATCATTTAAAAAAAAAATTTAGAGTGACAAATTCATTTTTTCCAATTAAGGGGCAATTTAGCGTGGCCAATCCACCTACTCTGCACAGCTTTGGGTTGTGGGGGCAAAACCCACGCAAACACGGGGAGAATATGTAAACTCCACACGGACAGTGACCCAGAGTCGGGATCGAACCTGGGACCTCGGCGCCGTGAGGCAGCAGTGCTAACCACTGCGCCACCTTGCTGCCCCTATCCTGGTGACATCATGTGTGTCTCAGTGTCTCTATACTTCACAATATGTAAAGATAAAAACATCACATCAGGGTTTCACCACTCATGTGCAGCAGGATATCTTTCAGGTGATGTTGCTGTAAGCTTTGTGATTTAAACAAAATGACTTCATGGAATGTGAATGTTGTTGCCATTTATTGTCCATCTCTAATTGCCCCTTGAGTAAGTGGTGGTGAGCTGCCTTCTTGAACCGCAACAGTCCATGTGCTGTAGGTACACTCACTGTGCTGTTAGGCAGGGTGTTCTGGGATTTTGACCCAGCGACAGTGAAGGAACGAGGATATATTTCCAAGTCAGGATGGTGAGTGACTTGGACATGGTGGGGTTCCCAGGTATCTGCTGCTCTTTTAGGTGGTAGAGGTTGCGGGTTTGGTAGGTGCTGTTGACGGATATTTGGTGATTTGCTGCAGTGCATCTTGTAGATGGTACACACGGCCACCAATGTGCATTGGTGGTAGAGGGAGTGAAAGTTTAAGATGGTGGATGGGCAGCCAATCAAGCGGGATGGCTTTGTCTGCGTGGATGTTGAGTTTTGTGAGTGTTGTTGGAGCTGCACTCATCCAGGAGAGTTCTATCACACTTCTGACTTGTGCCTTGCAGATGGTGGACAGGCTTTGCGGGGGTGGGGGGGGCGGTCAGGAAGTGAGTTACCCGCCGCAAAATTCCCAACCTAGGAACTGCTCTTGTAGTCACAGCTGGTCCAGATCAGTTTCTGGCCAATGGTAACCTCCAGGGTGTTGGGGATTCAACGATGATAATGCCAAGGGGCGATGGTTAGATTCCCGCTTGTTGGAGATGGTCGTTACCTGGCACTTGTGTGGTACGAATGTAACTTGCCACTTGTCAGCCCAAGCCTGGATATTGTCCAGGTCTTGCTGCATTTGGACAGGGACTGCTTCATTATCTGAGGAGTCGCGAATGGTGCTGAACATTGTGCAGTCATCCGCAAACATCCCCACGTCTGACCTTATGATAGAAGCAGCTGAAGATGGCTGGGCCGAGGACACGACCCTGAGGAACTCCTGCAGTGATGTCCTGGAGCTGAGATGATTGACCTCCAACCACCACAACCATCTTCCTTTGTGCCGGGTCTGACTCCAACCAGCGGAGAGTTTCCCCCCTGATTCCATTGACTCCAGTTTAACTCGGGCTCCTTGATACCACACTCATAGAACATACAGGGTACAAGGAGGCCGTTTGGCACAACAAGTCTGCACTAACCCACTGAAGCCCTCAAATGTCGATCAAACTCGATCAAATGTTGCTTTGATGTCAAAGGCAGTCAGTCTCTATAGAATCCCCACAGTGCAGAAGGAGGCCATTTGGCAAATCGAGTCAGTATCATCCCTCTGAAAGAGAACCGTACCGAGGCCCAATCCCCCACTCGAGCCCCATAAACCCATCTAATTTGCACATCTTTAGACACTAAGAGCAATTTATCATGGCCAATCCACCGAACCTGCACATCTTTTGACTGTGGCAGAAAACCGGAGCACCCGGAGGAAACCCATGCACACACGGGGAGAACTCCTCACAGTCAGCCACCCAAAGGCTGGAACCGAACCCGGATCCCTGCCTCTGTGAGACGGCAGTGTTATCCCGGGTCCCTGGCACTGTGAGACGGCAGTGTTATCCCGGGTCCCTGGCACTGTGACACAGCAGTGTTAACCCGGGTCCCTGGCACTGTGAGGCAGCAGTGTTAACCCGGGTCCCTGGCGCTGTGAGACAGCTGTGTTAACCCGGGTCCCTGGCTCTGTGAGACAGCAGTGTTAACCCGGGTCCCTGGCGCTGTGAGGCAGCAGTGTTAACCCGGGTCCCTGGCGCTGTGAGACAGCAGTGTTAACCCGGGTCCCTGGCACTGTGAGGCAGCAGTGTTAACCCGGGTCCCTGGCACTGTGAGACAGCAGTGTTAACCCGGGTCCCTGGCACTGTGAGACAGCAGTGTTATCCCGGGTCCCTGGCACTGTGAGGCAGCAGTGTTAACCTGGGTCCCTGGCACTGTGAGACAGCAGTGTTATCCCGGGTCCCTGGCACTGTGAGGCAGCAGTGTTAACCTGGGTCCCTGGCACTGTGAGACAGCAGTGTTAACCCGGGTCCCTGGCACTGTGAGAAAGCAGTGTTAACCCGGGTCCCTGGCTCTGTGAGACGGCAGTGTTATCCCGGGTCCCTGGCACTGTGAGGCAGCAGTGTTAACCTGGGTCCCTGGCACTGTGAGACAGCAGTGTTAACCCGGGTCCCTGGCGCTGTGAGGCAGCAGTGTTAATCCGGGTCCCTGGCCCTGTGAGACAGCAGTGCTGACCCGGGTCCCTGGCGCTGTGAGGCAGCAGTGTTAACCCGGGTCCCTGGCGCTGTGAGGCAGCAGTGTTAACTTGGGTCCCTGGCGCTGTGAGGCAGCAGTGTTAACCCGGGTCCCTGGCTCTGTGAGGCAGCAGTGTTAACCCGGGTCCCTGGCGCTGTGAGGCAGCAGTGTTAACCCGGTCCCCTGGCATTGTGAGGCAGCAGTGTTAACCCGGCTCCCTGGCACTGTAAGACAGCAGTGTTAACCCGGATCCCTGGCTCTGTGAGACAGCAGTGTTATCCCGGGTCCCTGGCACTGTGAGACAGCAGTGTTAACCCGGGTCCCTGGCGCTGTGAGACAGCAGTGTTAACCCGGGTCCCTGGCATTGTGAGGCAGCAGTGTTAACCTGGGTCCCTGGCACTGTGAGACAGCAGTGTTATCCCGGGTCCCTGGCACTGTGAGACAGCAGTGTTAACCCGGGTCCCTGGCACTGTGAGGCAGCAGTGTTAACCCGGGTCCCTGGCGCTGTGAGACAGCTGTGTTAACCCGGGTCCCTGGCACTGTGAGACAGCAGTGTTAACCCGGGTCCCTGGCACTGTGAGACAGCAGTGTTATCCCGGGTCCCTGGCACTGTGAGGCAGCAGTGTTAACCTGGATCCCTGGCTCTGTGAGACAGCAGTGTTAATCCGGGTCCCTGGCACTGTGAGGCAGCAGTGTTAACCCGGGTCCCTGGCACTGTGAGGCAGCAGTGTTAACCCGGGTCCCTGGCGCTGTGAGACAGCAGTGTTAACCCGGGCCCCTGGCACTGTGAGACAGCAGTGTTAACCCGGGTCCCTGGCACTGTGAGGCAGCAGTGTTAACCCGGGTCCCTGGCGCTGTGAGACAGCAGTGTTAACCCGAGTCCCTGGCTCTGTGAAGCAGCAGTGTTAACCCGGATCCCTGGCACTGTGAAACAGCAGTGCTAACCCAGGTCCCTGGCACTGTGAGACAGCAGTGTTAACCCAGCCCCTGGCACTGTGAGACAGCAGTGCTAACCCAGGTCCCTGGCACTGTGAGACAGCAGTGTTAACCCGGGTCCCTGGTGCTGCGTGACAGCAGTGTTAACCCGGGTCCCTGGCACTGAGACAGCAGTGTTAACCCGGGCCCCTGGCACTGTGAGACAGCAGTGTTAACCCGGATCCCTGGCACTGTGAGACAGCAGTGTTAACCGGGGCCCCTGGCACTGTGAGGCAGCAGTGTTAACCCGTGTCCCTGGCGCTGTGAGGCAGCAGTGTTAACCCGGGTCCTTGGCACTGTGAGACAGCAGTGTTAACCCGGGACCCAGGTGCTGCGTGACAGCAGTGTTAACCCGGGTTCCTGGCGCTGTGAGGCAGCAGTGTTAACCCGGGCCCCTGGTGCTGTGTGACAGCAGTGTTAACCCTGGTCCCTGGCACTGTGAGACAGCAGTGTTAACCCGGGTCCCTGGCACTGTGAGACAGCAGTGTTAACCCGGGCCCCTGGCACTATGAGGCAGCAGTGTTAACCCGGGTCCCTGGCGCTGTGAGGCAGCAGTGTTAACCCGGGTCCCTGGCACTGTGAGACAGCAGTGTTAACCTGGGTCCCTGGCACTGTGAGGCAGCAGTGTTAACCCGGGTCACTGGCACTGTGAGACAGCAGTGTTAACCCGGATCCTTGGTGCTGTGAGGCCGCAGTGTTAACCCGGGCCCCTGGCACTGTGAGGCAGCAGTGTTAACCCGGGTCCCTGGTGCTGTGAGACAGCAGTGTTAACCCAGGTCCCTGGCACAGTGAGACAGCAGTGTTAACCTGGGTCCCTGGTGCTGCGTTACAGCAGTGTTAACCCGGGTTCCTGGCGCTGTGAGACAGCAGTGTTAACCCGGACCCCTGGCACTGTGAGGCAGCAGTGTTAACCCGGGTCCCTGGCGCTGTGAGGCAGCAGTGTTAACCCGGGTCCTTGGCACTGTGAGACAGCAGTGTTAACCCGGGTCCCTGGAACTGTGAGACAGCAGTGTTAATCCGGATCCCTGGCACTGTGAGACAGCAGTGTTAACCCGAGTCCCTGGCACTGTGAGACAGCAGTGTTAACCTAGGTCCCTGGCAGTGAGAGACACCAGTGTTAATCCGGATCCCTGGCACTGTGAGACAGCAGTGTTAACCCGAGTCCCTGGCACTGTGAGGCAGCAGTGTTAATCCAGGTCCCTGGCACTGTGAGACAGCAGTGTTAACCCGGGTCCCTGGCTCTGTGAGACAGCAGTGTTAACCCGGGTCCTGGCTCTGTGAGACAGCAGTGTTAACCCAGGTTCCTGGCTCTGTGAGACAGCAGTGTTAACCCGGGCACCTGGTGCTGTGTGACAGCAGGGTTAACCCGGATCCCTGGCACTGTGAGACAGCAGTGTTACCCGGGCCCCTGGCACTGTGAGGCAGCAGTGTTAACCAGGGTCCCTGGCGCTGTGAGACAGCAGTGTTAATCCGGGTCCCTGGCACTGTGTGCCAGCAGTGTTAACCCGGGTCCCTGGCGCTGTGTGACAGCAGTGCTAATCCGGGTCCCTGGCACTGTGAGGCAGCAGAGTTCACCCGGGTCCCTGGCACTGTGAGACAGCAGTGTTAACATGGGTCCCTGGCACTGTGTGACAGCAGTGTTAACCCAGGTCCCTGGCACTGTGAGAAAGCAGTGTTAACCCGGGTCCCTGGTGATGCGTGACAGTAGTGTTAACCCGGGTTCCTGGCGCTGTGAGACAGCAGTGTTAACCCGGGACTCTGGCACTGTGAGACAGCAGAGTTAACCCGGGCCCCTGGCACTGTGAGGCAGCAGTGTTAACCCGGGTCCTTGGCGCTGTGAGGCAGCAGTGTTAACCCGCGTCCCTGGCACTGTGAGACAGCAGTGTTAACCTGGGTCCCTGGCTCTGTGAGGCAGCGGTGTTAACCCGGGTCACTGGCACTGTGAGACAGCAGTGTTAACCCGGATCCCTGGCAATTTGAGACAGCAGTGCTAATCCGGATCTCTGGCACTGTGAGACAGCAGTGTTAACCCGGGTCCCTGGCGCTGTGAGGCAGCAGTGTTAACCCGGATCCCTGGCACTGTGAGACAGCAATGCTAATCCGGATCCCTGGCACTGTGAGACAGCAGTGTTAACCCGGATCCCTGGCACTGTGAGAAAGCAGTGCTAATCCGGGTCCCTGGCACTGTGAGGCAGCAGTGTTAACCCGGGTCCCTGGTGCTGTGAGGCCGCAGTGTTAACCCGGGCCCCTGGCACAGTGAGGCAGCAGTGTTAACCCGGGCCCCTGGCACTGTGAGACAGCAGTGTTAACCCGGATCCCTGGCACTGTGATACAGCAGTGCTAATCCAGATCCCTGGCACAGTGAGGCAGCAGTGTTAACCCGGGTCCCTGGCACTGTGATACAGCAGTGCTAATCCGGGTCCCTGGCACTGTGAGGCAGCAGTGTTAACCCGGGTCCCTGGTGCTGTGAGGCCGCAGTGTTGACCTGGGCCGCTGGCACTGTGAGGCAGCAGTGTTAGCCCGGGCCCCTGGCACTGTGAGACAGCAGTGTTAACCCGGATCCCTGGCACTGTGATACAGAAGTGCTAATCCGGATCCCTGGCACTGTGAGGCAGCAGTGTTAACCCGGGTCCCTGGTGCTGTGAGGCCGCAGTGTTAACCCGGGCCCCTGGCACTGTGAGGCAGCAGTGTTAACACGGGACCCTGGTGCTGTGAGACAGCAGTGTTAACCCAGGTCCCTGGCACTGTGAGACAGCAGTGTTAACCTGGATCCCTGGTGCTGCGTTACAGCAGTGTTAACCCGGGTTCCTGGCGCTGTGAGACAGCAGTGTTAACCCGGGCCCCTGGCACTGTGAGGCAGCAGTGTTAACCCGGGTCCCTGGCGCTGTGAGGCAGCAGTGTTAACCCGGGTCTTTGGCACTGTGAGACAGCAGTGTTAACCCGGGTCCCTGGAACTGTGAGACAGCAGTGTTAATCCGGATCCCTGGCACTGTGAGACAGCAGTGTTAACCCGAGTCCCTGGCACTGTGAGACAGCAGTGTTAACCTAGGTCCCTGGCACTGTGAGGCAGCAGTGTTAACCCGGGCCCCTGGTGCTGTGTGACAGCAGTGTTAACCCTGGTCCCTGGCACTGTGAGACAGCAGTGTTAACCCGGGTCCCTGGCACTGTGAGACAGCAGTGTTAACCCGGGCCCGTGGCACTATGAGGCAGCAGTGTTAACCCGGGTCCCTGGCGCTGTGAGGCAGCAGTGTTAACCCGGGTCCCTGGCACTGTGAGACAGCAGTGTTAACCTGGGTCCCTGGCACTGTGAGACAGCAGTGTTAACCCGGGTCCCTGGTGCTGTGAGACAGCAGTGTTAACCCGGGCCCCTGGCACTGTGAGGCAGCAGTGTTAACCCGGGTCCCTGGCGCTGTGAGGCAGCAGTGTTAACCCGGGTCCCTGGAACTGTGAGACAGCAGTGTTAATCCGGATCCCTGGCACTGTGAGACAGCAGTGTTAACCCGAGTCCCTGGCACTGTGAGACAGCAGTGTTAACCTAGGTCCCTGGCACTGTGAGGCAGCAGTGTTAATCCAGGTCCCTGGCTCTGTGAGACAGCAGTGTTACCCGGGCCCCTGGCACTGTGAGGCAGCAGTGTTAACCCGGGTCCCTGGCACTGTGAGACAGCAGTGTTAATCCGGGTCCCTGGCACTGTGTGACAGCAGTGCTAATCCGGGTCCCTGGAACTGTGAGGCAGCAGTGTTCACCCGGGTCCTTGGCACTGTGAGACAGCAGTGTTAACCCGGGTCCCTGGTGCTGCGTGACAGCGTGTTAACCCGGGTCCCTGGCACTGTGAGGCAGCAGTGTTAACATGGGTCCCTGGCACTGTGTGACAGCAGTGTTAACCCAGGTCCCTGGCACTGTGAGAAAGCAGTGTTAACCCGGGTCCCTGGTGATGCGTGACAGTAGTGTTAACCCGGGTTCCTGGCGCTGTGAGACAGCAGTGTTAACATGGGTCCCTGGCACTGTGTGACAGCAGTGTTCACCCGGGTCCCTGGCACTGTGAGACAGCAGTGTTAACATGGGTCCCTGGCACTGTGTGACAGCAGTGTTCACCCGGGTCCCTGGCACTGTGAGACAGCGTGTTAACCCGGGTCCCTGGCACTGTGAGGCAGCAGTGTTAACATGGGTCCCTGGCACTGTGTGACAGCAGTGTTCACCCGGGTCCCTGGCACTGTGAGACAGCAGTGTTAACATGGGTCCCTGGCACTGTGTGACAGCGGTGTTAACCCAGGTCCCTGGTGATGCGTGACAGTAGTGTTAACCCGGGTTCCTGGCGCTGTGAGACAGCAGTGTTAACCCGGGCCCCTGGTGCTGTGTGACAGCAGTGTTAACCCGGGACCCTGGCACTGTGAGACAGCAGAGTTAACCCGGGCCCCTGGCACTGTGAGGCAGCAGTGTTAACCCGGGTCCCTGGCGCTGTGAGGCAGCAGTGTTAACCCGTGTCCCTGGCACTGTGAGACAGCAGTGTTAACCCGGGTCCCTGGCGCTGTGAGGCAGCAGTGTTAACCCGCGTCCCTCGCACTGTGAGACAGCAGTGTTAACCCGGGTTCCTGGCGCTGTGAGGCCGCAGTGTTAACCCGGGCCCTTGGCACTGTGAGGCAGCAGTTTTAACACGGGACCCTGGCGCTGTGAGACAGCAGAGTTAACCCGGGCCCCTGGCACTGTGAGGCAGCAGTGTTAACCCGGGTCCCTGGCGCTGTGAGGCAGCAGTGTTAACCCGCGTCCCTGGCACTGTGAGACAGCAGTGTTAACCTGGGTCCCTGGCTCTGTGAGGCAGCGGTGTTAACCCGGGTCACTGGAACTGTGAGACAGCAGTGTTAACCCGGATCCCTGGCAATTTGAGACAGCAGTGCTAATCCGGATCCCTGGCACTGTGAGACAGCAGTGTTAACCCGGGTCCCTGGCGCTGTGAGGCAGCAGTGTTAACCCGGATCCCTGGCACTGTGAGACAGCAGTGTTAATCCGGATCCCTGGCACTGTGAGACAGCAGTGCTAATCCGGGTCCCTGGCACTGTGAGACAGCAGTGTTAACCCGGATCCCTGGCACTGTGAGAAAGCAGTGCTAATCCGGGTCCCTGGCACTGTGAGGCAGCAGTGTTAACCCGGGTCCCTGGTGCTGTGAGGCCGCAGTGTTAACCCGGGCCCCAGGCACTGTGAGGCAGCAGTGTTAACCCGGGCCCCTGGCACTGTGAGACAGCAGTGTTAACCCGGATCCCTGGCACTGTGATACAGCAGTGCTAATCCGGATCCCTGGCACTGTGAGGCAGCAGTGTTAACCCGGGTCCCTGGTGCTGTGAGGCCGCAGTGTTAACCCGGGCCCTTGGCACTGTGAGGCAGCAGTGTTAACACGGGACCCTGGTGCTGTGAGACAGCAGTGTTAACCCAGGTCCCTGGCACTGTGAGACAGCAGTGTTAACCTGGGTCCCTGGTGCTGCGTTACAGCAGTGTTAACCCGGGTTCCTGGCGCTGTGAGACAGCAGTGTTAACCCGGGCCCCTGGCACTGTGAGGCAGCAGTGTTAACCCGGGTCCCTGGCGCTGTGAGGCAGCAGTGTTAACCCGTGTCCTTGGCACTGTGAGACAGCAGTGTTAACCCGGGTCCCTGGAACTGTGAGACAGCAGTGTTAATCCGGATCCCTGGCACTGTGAGACAGCAGTGTTAACCCGAGTCCCTGGCACTGTGAGACAGCAGTGTTAACCCGAGTCCCTGGCACTGTGAGGCTGCAGTGTTAACCTAGGTCCCTGGCACTGTGAGGCAGCAGTGTTAATCCAGGTCTCTGGCACTGTGAGACAGCAGTGTTAACCCGGGTCCCTGGCTCTGTGAGACAGCAGTGCTAATCCGGATCCCTGGCACTGTGAGGCAGCAGTGTTAATCCGGATCCCTGGCACTGTGAGACAGCAGTGTTAACCCGGGCCCCTGGCATTGTGAGGCAGCAGTGTTAACCCGGGTCACTGGCACTGTGAGACAGCAGTGTTAACCCGGATCCCCGGCACTGTGAGACTGCAGTGCCAATCCGGATCCCTGGCACTGTGAGGCAGCAGTGTTAATCCGGATCCCTGGCACTGTGAGACAGCAGTGTTAACCCGGGCCCCTGGCATTGTGAGGCAGCAGTGTTAACCCGTGTCCCTGGCGCTGTGAGGCAGCAGTGTTAACCCGGATCCCTGGCACTGTGATACAGCAGTGCTAATCCGCATCCCTGGCACTGTGAGACAGCAGTGTTCACCCGGGCCCCTGGCACTGTGAGGCAGTAGTGTTAACCTGGGTCCCTGGCACTGCGAGACAGCAGTGTTAACCCGGGTCCCTGGCGCTGTGAGGCAGCAGTGTTAACCCGGGTCCCTGGCGCTGTGAGACAGCAGTGTTAACCTGGGTCCTTGGCACTGTGAGGCAGCAGTGTTAAACCGGGTCCCTGGCACTGTGAGACAGCAGTGTTAACCCGGGTCCCTGGCGCTGTGAGCCAGCAGTGTTAACCCGGATCCCTGGCACTGTGAGAGAGCAGTGTTAACCCGGATCCCTGGCACTGTGAGAAAGCAGTGTTAACCCGGTCCCCTGGCATTGTGCGGCAGCAGTGTTAACCCGGGTCCCTGGCGCTGTGAGTCAGCAGTGTTAACCCGGGTCCCTGGCACTGTGATACAGCAGTGCTAATTCGGGTCCCTGGCACTGTGAGACAGCAGTGTTAACCCGGATCCCTGGCACTGTGAGACAGCAGTGCTAGTCTGGATCCCTGGCACTGTGAGACAGCAGTGCTAACCCGGATCCCTGGCACTGTGATACAGCAGTGTTAATCCGGGCCCCTGGCACTGTGAGACAGCAGTGTTAACCCGGGTCCCTGGTGCTGTGTGACAGCAGTGTTAACCCGGATCCCTGGCACTGTGAGACAGCAGTGTTAACCCGGGTCCCTGGCACTGTGAGACAGCAGTGTTAACCCGGGTCCCTGGCATTGTGAGACAGCAGTGTTAACCTAGGTCCCTGGCACTGTGAGGCAGCAGTGTTAACGCGGGTCCCTGGCACTGTGAGACAGCAGTGTTAACCTGGGTCCCTGGCACTGTGTGACAGCAGTGTTAACCCGGGTCCCTGGCATTGTGAGACAGCAGTGTTAACCTAGGACCCTGGCACTGTGAGGCAGCAGTGTTAACCCGGGTCCCTGGCACTGTGAGACAGCAGTGTTAACCTGGGTCCCTGGCACTTTGTGACAGCAGTGTTAACCCAGGACCCTGGCACTGTGAGACAGCAGTGTTAACCCGGGTCCCTGGCGCTGTGAGCCAGCGGTGTTAACCCGGATCCCTGGCACTGTGAGAGAGCAGTGTTAACCCGGGCCCCTGGTGCTGTGTGACAGCAGTGTTAACCCGGGCTCCTGGCACTGTGAGAAAGCAGTGTTAACCCGGATCCCTGGCGCTGTGAGGCAGCAGTGTTAACCCGGGTCCCTGGCACTGTGAGACAGCAGTGTTAACCCGGGCCCCTGGCACTGTGAGGCAGCAGTGTTAACCCGGGTCCCTGGCGCTGTGAGGCAGCAGTGTTAACCCGCGTCCCTGGCACTGTGAGACAGCAGTGTTAACCTGGGTCCCTGGCTCTGTGAGGCAGCAGTGTTAACCCGGGTCACTGGCACTGTGAGACAGCAGTGTTAACCCGGATCCCTGGCAATTTGAGACAGCAGTGCTAATCCGGATCCCTGGCACTGTGAGACAGCAGTGTTAATCCGGATCCCTGGCACTGTGAGACAGCAGTGTTAACCCGGATCCCTGGCACTGTTAGACAGCAGTGTTAATCCGGATCCCTGGCACTGTGAGACAGCAGTGCTAATCCGGGTCCCTGGCACTGTGAGACAGCAGTGTTAATCCGGATCCCTGGCACTGTGAGACAGCAGTGTTAACCCGGATCCCTGGCACTGTGAGAAAGCAGTGTTAATCCGGGTCCCTGGCACTGTGAGGCAGCATTGTTAACCCGGGTCCCTGGTGCTGTGAGGCCGCAGTGTTAACCCAGGCCCCTGGCACTGTGAGGCAGCAGTGTTAACCCGGGCCCCTGGCACTGTGAGACAGCAGTGTTAACCCGGATCCCTGGCACTGTGATACAGCAGTGCTAATCCGGATCCCTGGCACAGTGAGGCAGCAGTGTTAACCCGGGTCCCTGGTGCTTGGAGGCCGCAGTGTTAACCCGGGCCCCTGGCACTGTGAGGCAGCAGTGTTTACTCGGGTCCCTGGTGCTGTGAGGCAGCAGTGTTAACCCGGATCCCTGGCACTGTGAGACAGCAGTGCTAATCCGGGTCCCTGACACTGTGAGACAGCAGTGTTAATCCGGGCCCCTGGCACTGTGAGACAGCAGTGTTAACCCGGGTCCCTGGCACTGTGATACAGCAGTGCTAATCCGGGTTTCTGGCACTGTGAGGCAGCAGTGTTAACCCGGGTCCCTGGTGCTGTGAGGCCGCAGTGTTAACCTGGGCCGCTGGCACTGTGAGGCAGCAGTGTTAACCCGGGCCCCTGGCACTGTGAGACAGCAGTGTTAACCCGGATCCCTGGCACTGTGATACAGCAATGTTATCCCGGGTCCCTGGCACTGTGATACAGCAGTGTTAACCCGGGTCCCTGGCACAGTGAGGCAGCAGTGCTAATCCGGATCCCTGGCACTGTGAGGCAGCAGTGTTAACCCGGGTCGCTGGTGCTGTGAGGCCGCTGTGTTAACCCGGGCCCCTGGCACTGTGAGGCAGCAGTGTTAACCCGGGTCCCTGGTGCTGTGAGACAGCAGTGTTAACCTGGGTCCCTGGTGCTGCGTTACAGCAGTGTTAACCCGGGTTCCTGGCGCTGTGAGACAGCAGTGTTAACCCGGGCCCCTGGCACTGTGAGGCAGCAGTGTTAACCCGGGTCCCTGGCGCTGTGAGGCAGCAGTGTTAACCCGGGTCCCTGGAACTGTGAGACAGCAGTGTTAATCCGGATCCCTGGCACTGTGAGACAGCAGTGTTAACCCGAGTCCCTGGCACTGTGAGACAGCAGTGTTAACCTAGGTCCCTGGCACTGTGAGGCAGCAGTGTTAATCCAGGTCCCTGGCACTGTGAGACAGCAGTGTTAACCCGGGTCCCTGGCTCTGTGAGACAGCAGTGCTAATCCGGATCCCTGGCACTGTGAGGCAGCAGTGTTAATCCGGATCCCTCTGCACTGTGAGACAGCAGTGTTAACCCGGGCCCCTGGCATTGTGAGGCAGCAGTGTTAACCCGGTTCACTGGCACTGTGAGACAGCAGTGTTAACCCGGATCCCTGGCACTGTGAGAAAGCAGTGCTAATCCGGGTCCCTGGCACTGTGAGGCAGCAGTGTTAACCCGGGTCCCTGGTGCTGTGAGGCCGCAGTGTTAACCCGGGCCCCAGGCACTGTGAGGCAGCAGTGTTAACCCGGGCCCCTGGCACTGTGAGACAGCAGTGTTAACCCGGATCCCTGGCACTGTGATACAGCAGTGCTAATCCGGATCCCTGGCACTGTGAGGCAGCAGTGTTAACCCGGGTCCCTGGTGCTGTGAGGCCGCAGTGTTAACCCGGGCCCTTGGCACTGTGAGGCAGCAGTGTTAACACGGGACCCTGGTGCTGTGAGACAGCAGTGTTAACCCAGGTCCCTGGCACTGTGAGACAGCAGTGTTAACCTGGGTCCCTGGTGCTGCGTTACAGCAGTGTTAACCCGGGTTCCTGGCGCTGTGAGACAGCAGTGTTAACCCGGGCCCCTGGCACTGTGAGGCAGCAGTGTTAACCCGGGTCCCTGGCGCTGTGAGGCAGCAGTGTTAACCCGTGTCCTTGGCACTGTGAGACAGCAGTGTTAACCCGGGTCCCTGGAACTGTGAGACAGCAGTGTTAATCCGGATCCCTGGCACTGTGAGACAGCAGTGTTAACCCGAGTCCCTGGCACTGTGAGACAGCAGTGTTAACCCGAGTCCCTGGCACTGTGAGGCTGCAGTGTTAACCTAGGTCCCTGGCACTGTGAGGCAGCAGTGTTAATCCAGGTCTCTGGCACTGTGAGACAGCAGTGTTAACCCGGGTCCCTGGCTCTGTGAGACAGCAGTGCTAATCCGGATCCCTGGCACTGTGAGGCAGCAGTGTTAATCCGGATCCCTGGCACTGTGAGACAGCAGTGTTAACCCGGGCCCCTGGCATTGTGAGGCAGCAGTGTTAACCCGGGTCACTGGCACTGTGAGACAGCAGTGTTAACCCGGATCCCCGGCACTGTGAGACTGCAGTGCCAATCCGGATCCCTGGCACTGTGAGGCAGCAGTGTTAATCCGGATCCCTGGCACTGTGAGACAGCAGTGTTAACCCGGGCCCCTGGCATTGTGAGGCAGCAGTGTTAACCCGTGTCCCTGGCGCTGTGAGGCAGCAGTGTTAACCCGGATCCCTGGCACTGTGATACAGCAGTGCTAATCCGCATCCCTGGCACTGTGAGACAGCAGTGTTAACCCGGGCCCCTGGCACTGTGAGGCAGGAGTGTTAACCTGGGTCCCTGGCACTGCGAGACAGCAGTGTTAACCCGGGTCCCTGGCGCTGTGAGGCAGCAGTGTTAACCCGGGTCCCTGGCGCTGTGAGACAGCAGTGTTAACCTGGGTCCTTGGCACTGTGAGGCAGCAGTGTTAAACCGGGTCCCTGGCACTGTGAGACAGCAGTGTTAACCCGGGTCCCTGGCGCTGTGAGCCAGCAGTGTTAACCCGGATCCCTGGCACTGTGAGAGAGCAGTGTTAATCCGGATCCCTGGCACTGTGAGAAAGCAGTGTTAACCCGGTCCCCTGGCATTGTGCGGCAGCAGTGTTAACCCGGGTCCCTGGCGCTGTGAGTCAGCAGTGTTAACCCGGGTCCCTGGCACTGTGATACAGCAGTGCTAATTCGGGTCCCTGGCACTGTGAGACAGCAGTGTTAACCCGGATCCCTGGCACTGTGAGACAGCAGTGCTAGTCTGGATCCCTGGCACTGTGAGACTGCAGTGCTAACCCGGATCCCTGGCACTGTGATACAGCAGTGTTAATCCGGGCCCCTGGCACTGTGAGACAGCAGTGTTAACCCGGATCCCTGGCACTGTGAGACAGCAGTGTTAACCCGGGTCTCTGGCACTGTGAGACAGCAGTGTTAACCCGGGTCCCTGGCATTGTGAGACAGCAGTGTTAACCTAGGTCCCTGGCACTGTGAGGCAGCAGTGTTAACGCGGGTCCCTGGCACTGTGAGACAGCAGTGTTAACCTGGGTCCCTGGCACTGTGTGACAGCAGTGTTAACCCGGGTCCCTGGCATTGTGAGACAGCAGTGTTAACCTAGGACCCTGGCACTGTGAGGCAGCAGTGTTAACCCGGGTCCCTGGCACTGTGAGACAGCAGTGTTAACCTGGGTCCCTGGCACTTTGTGACAGCAGTGTTAACCCAGGACCCTGGCACTGTGAGACAGCAGTGTTAACCCGGGTCCCTGGCGCTGTGAGCCAGCAGTGTTAACCCGGATCCCTGGCACTGTGAGAGAGCAGTGTTAACCCGGGCCCCTGGTGCTGTGTGACAGCAGTGTTAACCCGGGCTCCTGGCACTGTGAGAAAGCAGTGTTAACCCGGATCCCTGGCGCTGTGAGGCAGCAGTGTTAATCCGGATCCCTGGCACTGTGAGACAGCAGTGTTAACCCGGATCCCTGGCACTGTTAGACAGCAGTGTTAATCCGGATCCCTGGCACTGTGAGACAGCAGTGCTAATCCGGGTCCCTGGCACTGTGAGACAGCAGTGTTAATCCGGATCCCTGGCACTGTGAGACAGCAGTGTTAACCCGGATCCCTGGCACTGTGAGAAAGCAGTGTTAATCCGGGTCCCTGGCACTGTGAGGCAGCAGTGTTAACCCGGGTCCCTGGTGCTGTGAGGCCGCAGTGTTAACCCAGGCCCCTGGCACTGTGAGGCAGCAGTGTTAACCCGGGCCCCTGGCACTGTGAGACAGCAGTGTTAACCCGGATCCCTGGCACTGTGATACAGCAGTGCTAATCCGGATCCCTGGCACAGTGAGGCAGCAGTGTTAACCCGGGTCCCTGGTGCTTGGAGGCCGCAGTGTTAACCCGGGCCCCTGGCACTGTGAGGCAGCAGTGTTTACTCGGGTCCCTGGTGCTGTGAGGCAGCAGTGTTAACCCGGATCCCTGGCACTGTGAGACAGCAGTGCTAATCCGGGTCCCTGACACTGTGAGACAGCAGTGTTAATCCGGGCCCCTGGCACTGTGAGACAGCAGTGTTAACCCGGGTCCCTGGCACTGTGATACAGCAGTGCTAATCCGGGTTTCTGGCACTGTGAGGCAGCAGTGTTAACCCGGGTCCCTGGTGCTGTGAGGCCGCAGTGTTAACCTGGGCCGCTGGCACTGTGAGGCAGCAGTGTTAACCCGGGCCCCTGGCACTGTGAGACAGCAGTGTTAACCCGGATCCCTGGCACTGTGATACAGCAGTGTTATCCCGGGTCCCTCGCACTGTGATACAGCAGTGTTAACCCGGGTCCCTGGCACAGTGAGGCAGCAGTGCTAATCCGGATCCCTGGCACTGTGAGGCAGCAGTGTTAACCCGGGTCCCTGGTGCTGTGAGGCCGCTGTGTTAACCCGGGCCCCTGGCACTGTGAGGCAGCAGTGTTAACCCGGGTCCCTGGTGCTGTGAGACAGCAGTGTTAACCTGGGTCCCTGGTGCTGCGTTACAGCAGTGTTAACCCGGGTTCCTGGCGCTGTGAGACAGCAGTGTTAACCCGGGCCCCTGGCACTGTGAGGCAGCAGTGTTAACCCGGGTCCCTGGCGCTGTGAGGCAGCAGTGTTAACCCGGGTCCCTGGAACTGTGAGACAGCAGTGTTAATCCGGATCCCTGGCACTGTGAGACAGCAGTGTTAACCCGAGTCCCTGGCACTGTGAGACAGCAGTGTTAACCTAGGTCCCTGGCACTGTGAGGCAGCAGTGTTAATCCAGGTCCCTGGCACTGTGAGACAGCAGTGTTAACCCGGGTCCCTGGCTCTGTGAGACAGCAGTGCTAATCCGGATCCCTGGCACTGTGAGGCAGCAGTGTTAATCCGGATCCCTCTGCACTGTGAGACAGCAGTGTTAACCCGGGCCCCTGGCATTGTGAGGCAGCAGTGTTAACCCGGTTCACTGGCACTGTGAGACAGCAGTGTTAACCCGGATCCCTGGCACTGTGAGAAAGCAGTGCTAATCCGGGTCCCTGGCACTGTGAGGCAGCAGTGTTAACCCGGGTCCCTGGTGCTGTGAGGCCGCAGTGTTAACCCGGGCCCCAGGCACTGTGAGGCAGCAGTGTTAACCCGGATCCCTGGCACTGTGATACAGCAGTGCTAATCCGGATCCCTGGCACTGTGAGGCAGCAGTGTTAACCCGGGTCCCTGGTGCTGTGAGGCCGCAGTGTTAACCCGGGCCCTTGGCACTGTGAGGCAGCAGTGTTAACACGGGACCCTGGTGCTGTGAGACAGCAGTGTTAACCCAGGTCCCTGGCACTGTGAGACAGCAGTGTTAACCTGGGTCCCTGGTGCTGCGTTACAGCAGTGTTAACCCGGGTTCCTGGCGCTGTGAGACAGCAGTGTTAACCCGGGCCCCTGGCACTGTGAGGCAGCAGTGTTAACCCGGGTCCCTGGCGCTGTGAGGCAGCAGTGTTAACCCGTGTCCTTGGCACTGTGAGACAGCAGTGTTAACCCGGGTCCCTGGAACTGTGAGACAGCAGTGTTAATCCGGATCCCTGGCACTGTGAGACAGCAGTGTTAACCCGAGTCCCTGGCACTGTGAGACAGCAGTGTTAACCCGAGTCCCTGGCACTGTGAGGCTGCAGTGTTAACCTAGGTCCCTGGCACTGTGAGGCAGCAGTGTTAATCCAGGTCTCTGGCACTGTGAGACAGCAGTGTTAACCCGGGTCCCTGGCTCTGTGAGACAGCAGTGCTAATCCGGATCCCTGGCACTGTGAGGCAGCAGTGTTAATCCGGATCCCTGGCACTGTGAGACAGCAGTGTTAACCCGGGCCCCTGGCATTGTGAGGCAGCAGTGTTAACCCGGGTCACTGGCACTGTGAGACAGCAGTGTTAACCCGGATCCCCGGCACTGTGAGACTGCAGTGCCAATCCGGATCCCTGGCACTGTGAGGCAGCAGTGTTAATCCGGATCCCTGGCACTGTGAGACAGCAGTGTTAACCCGGGCCCCTGGCATTGTGAGGCAGCAGTGTTAACCCGTGTCCCTGGCGCTGTGAGGCAGCAGTGTTAACCCGGATCCCTGGCACTGTGATACAGCAGTGCTAATCCGCATCCCTGGCACTGTGAGACAGCAGTGTTAACCCGGGCCCCTGGCACTGTGAGGCAGGAGTGTTAACCTGGGTCCCTGGCACTGCGAGACAGCAGTGTTAACCCGGGTCCCTGGCGCTGTGAGGCAGCAGTGTTAACCCGGGTCCCTGGCGCTGTGAGACAGCAGTGTTAACCTGGGTCCTTGGCACTGTGAGGCAGCAGTGTTAAACCGGGTCCCTGGCACTGTGAGACAGCAGTGTTAACCCGGGTCCCTGGCGCTGTGAGCCAGCAGTGTTAACCCGGATCCCTGGCACTGTGAGAGAGCAGTGTTAATCCGGATCCCTGGCACTGTGAGAAAGCAGTGTTAACCCGGTCCCCTGGCATTGTGCGGCAGCAGTGTTAACCCGGGTCCCTGGCGCTGTGAGTCAGCAGTGTTAACCCGGGTCCCTGGCACTGTGATACAGCAGTGCTAATTCGGGTCCCTGGCACTGTGAGACAGCAGTGTTAACCCGGATCCCTGGCACTGTGAGACAGCAGTGCTAGTCTGGATCCCAGGCACTGTGAGACAGCAGTGCTAACCCGGATCCCTGGCACTGTGATACAGCACTGTTAATCCGGGCCCCTGGCACTGTGAGACAGCAGTGTTAACCCGGGTCCCTGGTGCTGTGTGACAGCAGTGTTAACCCGGATCCCTGGCACTGTGAGACAGCAGTGTTAACCCGGGTCCCTGGCACTGTGAGACAGCAGTGTTAACCCGGGTCCCTGGCATTGTGAGACAGCAGTGTTAACCTAGGTCCCTGGCACTGTGAGGCAGCAGTGTTAACGCGGGTCCCTGGCACTGTGAGACAGCAGTGTTAACCTGGGTCCCTGGCACTGTGTGACAGCAGTGTTAACCCGGGTCCCTGGCATTGTGAGACAGCAGTGTTAACCTAGGACCCTGGCACTGTGAGGCAGCAGTGTTAACCCGGGTCCCTGGCACTGTGAGACAGCAGTGTTAACCTGGGTCCCTGGTACTTTGTGACAGCAGTGTTGACCCAGGACCCTGGCACTGTGAGACAGCAGTGTTAACCCGGGTCCCTGGCGCTGTGAGCCAGCAGTGTTAACCCGGATCACTGGCACTGTGAGAGAGCAGTGTTAACCCGGGCCCCTGGTGCTGTGTGACAGCAGTGTTAACCCGGGCTCCTGGCACTGTGAGAAAGCAGTGTTAACCCGGATCCCTGGCGCTGTGAGGCAGCAGTGTTAACCCGGGTCCCTGGCACTGTGAGACAGCAGTGTTAACCCGGGCCCCTGGCACTGTGAGGCAGCAGTGTTAACCCGGGTCCCTGGCGCTGTGAGGCAGCAGTGTTAACCCGCGTCCCTGGCACTGTGAGACAGCAGTGTTAACCTGGGTCCCTGGCTCTGTGAGGCAGCAGTGTTAACCCGGGTCACTGGCACTGTGAGACAGCAGTGTTAACCCGGATCCCTGGCAATTTGAGACAGCAGTGCTAATCCGGATCCCTGGCACTGTGAGACAGCAGTGTTAATCCGGATCCCTGGCACTGTGAGACAGCAGTGTTAACCCGGATCCCTGGCACTGTTAGACAGCAGTGTTAATCCGGATCCCTGGCACTGTGAGACAGCAGTGCTAATCCGGGTCCCTGGCACTGTGAGACAGCAGTGTTAATCCGGATCCCTGGCACTGTGAGACAGCAGTGTTAACCCGGATCCCTGGCACTGTGAGAAAGCAGTGCTAATCCGGGTCCCTGGCACTGTGAGGCAGCAGTGTTAACCCGGGTCCCTGGTGCTGTGAGGCCGCAGTGTTAACCCAGGCCCCTGGCACTGTGAGGCAGCAGTGTTAACCCGGGCCCCTGGCACTGTGAGACAGCAGTGTTAACCCGGATCCCTGGCACTGTGATACAGCAGTGCTAATCCGGATCCCTGGCACAGTGAGGCAGCAGTGTTAACCCGGGTCCCTGGTGCTTGGAGGCCGCAGTGTTAACCCGGGCCCCTGGCACTGTGAGGCAGCAGTGTTTACTCGGGTCCCTGGTGCTGTGAGGCAGCAGTGTTAACCCGGATCCCTGGCACTGTGAGACAGCAGTGCTAATCCGGGCCCCTGGCACTGTGAGACAGCAGTGTTAACCCGGGTCCCTGGCACTGTGATACAGCAGTGCTAATCCGGGTTTCTGGCACTGTGAGGCAGCAGTGTTAACCCGGGTCCCTGGTGCTGTGAGGCCGCAGTGTTAACCTGGGCCGCTGGCACTGTGAGGCAGCAGTGTTAACCCGGGCCCCTGGCACTGTGAGACAGCAGTGTTAACCCGGATCCCTGGCACTGTGATACAGCAGTGTTATACCGGGTCCCTGGCACTGTGATACAGCAGTGTTAACCCGGGTCCCTGGCACAGTGAGGCAGCAGTGCTAATCCGGATCCCTGGCACTGTGAGGCAGCAGTGTTAACCCGGGTCCCTGGTGCTGTGAGGCCGCTGTGTTAACCCGGGCCCCTGGCACTGTGAGGCAGCAGTGTTAACCCGGGTCCCTGGTGCTGTGAGACAGCAGTGTTAACCTGGGTCCCTGGTGCTGCGTTACAGCAGTGTTAACCCGGGTTCCTGGCGCTGTGAGACAGCAGTGTTAACCCGGGCCCCTGGCACTGTGAGGCAGCAGTGTTAACCCGGGTCCCTGGCGCTGTGAGGCAGCAGTGTTAACCCGGGTCCCTGGAACTGTGAGACAGCAGTGTTAATCCGGATCCCTGGCACTGTGAGACAGCAGTGTTAACCCGAGTCCCTGGCACTGTGAGACAGCAGTGTTAACCTAGGTCCCTGGCACTGTGAGGCAGCAGTGTTAATCCAGGTCCCTGGCACTGTGAGACAGCAGTGTTAACCCGGGTCCCTGGCTCTGTGAGACAGCAGTGCTAATCCGGATCCCTGGCACTGTGAGGCAGCAGTGTTAATCCGGATCCCTCTGCACTGTGAGACAGCAGTGTTAACCCGGGCCCCTGGCATTGTGAGGCAGCAGTGTTAACCCGGTTCACTGGCACTGTGAGACAGCAGTGTTAACCCGGATCCCTGGCACTGTGAGACTGCAGTGCTAATCCGGATCCCTGGCACTCTGAGGCAGCAGTGTTAATCCGGATCCCTGGCACTGTGAGACAGCAGTGTTAACGCGGGTCCCTGGCACTGTGAGACAGCAGTGTTAACCTGGGTCCCTGGCACTGTGTGACAGCAGTGATAACCCGGGTCCCTGGCACTGTGTGACAGCAGTGTTAACCCGGGTCCCTGGCATTGTGAGACAGCAGTGTTAACCTAGGACCCTGGCACTGTGAGGCAGCAGTGTTAACCCGGGTCCCTGGCACTGTGAGACAGCAGTGTTAACCTGGGTCCCTGGCACTTTGTGACAGCAGTGTTGACCCAGGACCCTGGCACTGTGAGACAGCAGTGTTAACCCGGGTCCCTGGCGCTGTGAGCCAGCAGTGTTAACCCGGATCCCTGGCACTGTGAGAGAGCAGTGTTAACCCGGGCCCCTGGTGCTGTGTGACAGCAGTGTTAACCCGGGCTCCTGGCACTGTGAGAAAGCAGTGTTAACCCGGATCCCTGGCGCTGTGAGGCAGCAGTGTTAACCCGGGTCCCTGGCACTGTGAGCCAGCAGTGTTAACCCGGATCCCTGGCACTGTGAGAGAGCAGTGTTAATCCGGATCCCTGGCACTGTGAGAAAGCAGTGTTAACCCGGTCCCCTGGCATTGTGCGGCAGCAGTGTTAACCCGGGTCCCTGGCGCTGTGAGTCAGCAGTGTTAACCCGGGTCCCTGGCACTGTGATATAGCAGTGCTAATTCGGGTCCCTGGCACTGTGAGACAGCAGTGTTAACCCGGATCCCTGGCACTGTGAGACAGCAGTGCTAGTCTGGATCCCTGGCACTGTGAGACAGCAGTGCTAACCCGGATCCCTGGCACTGTGATACAGCACTGTTAATCCGGGCCCCTGGCACTGTGAGACAGCAGTGTTAACCCGGGTCCCTGGTGCTGTGTGACAGCAGTGTTAACCCGGATCCCTGGCACTGTGAGACAGCAGTGTTAACCCGGGTCCCTGGCACTGTGAGACAGCAGTGTTAACCCGGGTCCCTGGCATTGTGAGACAGCAGTGTTAACCTAGGTCCCTGGCACTGTGAGGCAGCAGTGTTAACGCGGGTCCCTGGCACTGTGAGACAGCAGTGTTAACCTGGGTCCCTGGCACTGTGTGACAGCAGTGTTAACCCGGGTCCCTGGCATTGTGAGACAGCAGTGTTAACCTAGGACCCTGGCACTGTGAGGCAGCAGTGTTAACCCGGGTCCCTGGCACTGTGAGACAGCAGTGTTAACCTGGGTCCCTGGCACTTTGTGACAGCAGTGTTGACCCAGGACCCTGGCACTGTGAGACAGCAGTGTTAACCCGGGTCCCTGGCGCTGTGAGCCAGCAGTGTTAACCCGGATCACTGGCACTGTGAGAGAGCAGTGTTAACCCGGGCCCCTGGTGCTGTGTGACAGCAGTGTTAACCCGGGCTCCTGGCACTGTGAGAAAGCAGTGTTAACCCGGATACCTGGCGCTGTGAGGCAGCAGTGTTAACCCGGGTCCCTGGCACTGTGAGACAGCAGTGTTAACCCGGGCCCCTGGCACTGTGAGGCAGCAGTGTTAACCCGGGTCCCTGGCGCTGTGAGGCAGCAGTGTTAACCCGCGTCCCTGGCACTGTGAGACAGCAGTGTTAACCTGGGTCCCTGGCTCTGTGAGGCAGCAGTGTTAACCCGGGTCACTGGCACTGTGAGACAGCAGTGTTAACCCGGATCCCTGGCAATTTGAGACAGCAGTGCTAATCCGGATCCCTGGCACTGTGAGACAGCAGTGTTAATCCGGATCCCTGGCACTGTGAGACAGCAGTGTTAACCCGGATCCCTGGCACTGTTAGACAGCAGTGTTAATCCGGATCCCTGGCACTGTGAGACAGCAGTGCTAATCCGGGTCCCTGGCACTGTGAGACAGCAGTGTTAATCCGGATCCCTGGCACTGTGAGACAGCAGTGTTAACCCGGATCCCTGGCACTGTGAGAAAGCAGTGCTAATCCGGGTCCCTGGCACTGTGAGGCAGCAGTGTTAACCCGGGTCCCTGGTGCTGTGAGGCCGCAGTGTTAACCCAGGCCCCTGGCACTGTGAGGCAGCAGTGTTAACCCGGGCCCCTGGCACTGTGAGACAGCAGTGTTAACCCGGATCCCTGGCACTGTGATACAGCAGTGCTAATCCGGATCCCTGGCACAGTGAGGCAGCAGTGTTAACCCGGGTCCCTGGTGCTTGGAGGCCGCAGTGTTAACCCGGGCCCCTGGCACTGTGAGGCAGCAGTGTTTACTCGGGTCCCTGGTGCTGTGAGGCAGCAGTGTTAACCCGGATCCCTGGCACTGTGAGACAGCAGTGCTAATCCGGGCCCCTGGCACTGTGAGACAGCAGTGTTAACCCGGGTCCCTGGCACTGTGATACAGCAGTGCTAATCCGGGTTTCTGGCACTGTGAGGCAGCAGTGTTAACCCGGGTCCCTGGTGCTGTGAGGCCGCAGTGTTAACCTGGGCCGCTGGCACTGTGAGGCAGCAGTGTTAACCCGGGCCCCTGGCACTGTGAGACAGCAGTGTTAACCCGGATCCCTGGCACTGTGATACAGCAGTGTTATCCCGGGTCCCTGGCACTGTGATACAGCAGTGTTAACCCGGGTCCCTGGCACAGTGAGGCAGCAGTGCTAATCCGGATCCCTGGCACTGTGAGGCAGCAGTGTTAACCCGGGTCCCTGGTGCTGTGAGGCCGCTGTGTTAACCCGGGCCCCTGGCACTGTGAGGCAGCAGTGTTAACCCGGGTCCCTGGTGCTGTGAGACAGCAGTGTTAACCTGGGTCCCTGGTGCTGCGTTACAGCAGTGTTAACCCGGGTTCCTGGCGCTGTGAGACAGCAGTGTTAACCCGGGCCCCTGGCACTGTGAGGCAGCAGTGTTAACCCGGGTCCCTGGCGCTGTGAGGCAGCAGTGTTAACCCGGGTCCCTGGAACTGTGAGACAGCAGTGTTAATCCGGATCCCTGGCACTGTGAGACAGCAGTGTTAACCCGAGTCCCTGGCACTGTGAGACAGCAGTGTTAACCTAGGTCCCTGGCACTGTGAGGCAGCAGTGTTAATCCAGGTCCCTGGCACTGTGAGACAGCAGTGTTAACCCGGGTCCCTGGCTCTGTGAGACAGCAGTGCTAATCCGGATCCCTGGCACTGTGAGGCAGCAGTGTTAATCCGGATCCCTCTGCACTGTGAGACAGCAGTGTTAACCCGGGCCCCTGGCATTGTGAGGCAGCAGTGTTAACCCGGTTCACTGGCACTGTGAGACAGCAGTGTTAACCCGGATCCCTGGCACTGTGAGACTGCAGTGCTAATCCGGATCCCTGGCACTCTGAGGCAGCAGTGTTAATCCGGATCCCTGGCACTGTGAGACAGCAGTGTTAACGCGGGTCCCTGGCACTGTGAGACAGCAGTGTTAACCTGGGTCCCTGGCACTGTGTGACAGCAGTGATAACCCGGGTCCCTGGCACTGTGTGACAGCAGTGTTAACCCGGGTCCCTGGCATTGTGAGACAGCAGTGTTAACCTAGGACCCTGGCACTGTGAGGCAGCAGTGTTAACCCGGGTCCCTGGCACTGTGAGACAGCAGTGTTAACCTGGGTCCCTGGCACTTTGTGACAGCAGTGTTGACCCAGGACCCTGGCACTGTGAGACAGCAGTGTTAACCCGGGTCCCTGGCGCTGTGAGCCAGCAGTGTTAACCCGGATCCCTGGCACTGTGAGAGAGCAGTGTTAACCCGGGCCCCTGGTGCTGTGTGACAGCAGTGTTAACCCGGGCTCCTGGCACTGTGAGAAAGCAGTGTTAACCCGGATCCCTGGCGCTGTGAGGCAGCAGTGTTAACCCGGGTCCCTGGCACTGTGAGACAGCAGTGTTAACCCGGGCCCCTGGCACTGTGAGGCAGCAGTGTTAACCCGGGTCCCTGGCGCTGTGAGGCAGCAGTGTTAACCCGCGTCCCTGGCACTGTGAGACAGCAGTGTTAACCTGGGTCCCTGGCTCTGTGAGGCAGCAGTGTTAACCCGGGTCACTGGCACTGTGAGACAGCAGTGTTAACCCGGATCCCTGGCAATTTGAGACAGCAGTGCTAATCCGGATCCCTGGCACTGTGAGACAGCAGTGTTAATCCGGATCCCTGGCACTGTGAGACAGCAGTGTTAACCCGGATCCCTGGCACTGTTAGACAGCAGTGTTAATCCGGATCCCTGGCACTGTGAGACAGCAGTGCTAATCCGGGTCCCTGGCACTGTGAGACAGCAGTGTTAATCCGGATCCCTGGCACTGTGAGACAGCAGTGTTAACCCGGATCCCTGGCACTGTGAGAAAGCAGTGCTAATCCGGGTCCCTGGCACTGTGAGGCAGCAGTGTTAACCCGGGTCCCTGGTGCTGTGAGGCCGCAGTGTTAACCCAGGCCCCTGGCACTGTGAGGCAGCAGTGTTAACCCGGGCCCCTGGCACTGTGAGACAGCAGTGTTAACCCGGATCCCTGGCACTGTGATACAGCAGTGCTAATCCGGATCCCTGGCACAGTGAGGCAGCAGTGTTAACCCGGGTCCCTGGTGCTTGGAGGCCGCAGTGTTAACCCGGGCCCCTGGCACTGTGAGGCAGCAGTGTTTACTCGGGTCCCTGGTGCTGTGAGGCAGCAGTGTTAACCCGGGTCCCTGGCACTGTGAGACAGCAGTGTTAACCTGGGTCCCTGGCACTTTGTGACAGCAGTGTTGACCCAGGACCCTGGCACTGTGAGACAGCAGTGTTAACCCGGGTCCCTGGCGCTGTGAGCCAGCAGTGTTAACCCGGATCCCTGGCACTGTGAGAGAGCAGTGTTAACCCGGGCCCCTGGTGCTGTGTGACAGCAGTGTTAACCCGGGCTCCTGGCACTGTGAGAAAGCAGTGTTAACCCGGATCCCTGGCGCTGTGAGGCAGCAGTGTTAACCCGGGTCCCTGGCACTGTGAGACAGCAGTGTTAACCCGGGCCCCTGGCACTGTGAGGCAGCAGTGTTAACCCGGGTCCCTGGCGCTGTGAGGCAGCAGTGTTAACCCGCGTCCCTGGCACTGTGAGACAGCAGTGTTAACCTGGGTCCCTGGCTCTGTGAGGCAGCAGTGTTAACCCGGGTCACTGGCACTGTGAGACAGCAGTGTTAACCCGGATCCCTGGCAATTTGAGACAGCAGTGCTAATCCGGATCCCTGGCACTGTGAGACAGCAGTGTTAATCCGGATCCCTGGCACTGTGAGACAGCAGTGTTAACCCGGATCCCTGGCACTGTTAGACAGCAGTGTTAATCCGGATCCCTGGCACTGTGAGACAGCAGTGCTAATCCGGGTCCCTGGCACTGTGAGACAGCAGTGTTAATCCGGATCCCTGGCACTGTGAGACAGCAGTGTTAACCCGGATCCCTGGCACTGTGAGAAAGCAGTGCTAATCCGGGTCCCTGGCACTGTGAGGCAGCAGTGTTAACCCGGGTCCCTGGTGCTGTGAGGCCGCAGTGTTAACCCAGGCCCCTGGCACTGTGAGGCAGCAGTGTTAACCCGGGCCCCTGGCACTGTGAGACAGCAGTGTTAACCCGGATCCCTGGCACTGTGATACAGCAGTGCTAATCCGGATCCCTGGCACAGTGAGGCAGCAGTGTTAACCCGGGTCCCTGGTGCTTGGAGGCCGCAGTGTTAACCCGGGCCCCTGGCACTGTGAGGCAGCAGTGTTTACTCGGGTCCCTGGTGCTGTGAGGCAGCAGTGTTAACCCGGATCCCTGGCACTGTGAGACAGCAGTGCTAATCCGGGTCCCTGGCACTGTGAGACAGCAGTGTTAATCCGGGCCCCTGGCACTGTGAGACAGCAGTGTTAACCCGGGTCCCTGGCACTGTGATACAGCAGTGCTAATCCGGGTTTCTGGCACTGTGAGGCAGCAGTGTTAACCCGGGTCCCTGGTGCTGTGAGGCCGCAGTGTTAACCTGGGCCGCTGGCACTGTGAGGCAGCAGTGTTAACCCGGGCCCCTGGCACTGTGAGACAGCAGTGTTAACCCGGATCCCTGGCACTGTGATACAGCAGTGTTATCCCGGGTCCCTGGCACTGTGATACAGCAGTGTTAACCCGGGTCCCTGGCACAGTGAGGCAGCAGTGCTAATCCGGATCCCTGGCACTGTGAGGCAGCAGTGTTAACCCGGGTCCCTGGTGCTGTGAGGCCGCTGTGTTAACCCGGGCCCCTGGCACTGTGAGGCAGCAGTGTTAACCCGGGTCCCTGGTGCTGTGAGACAGCAGTGTTAACCTGGGTCCCTGGTGCTGCGTTACAGCAGTGTTAACCCGGGTTCCCGGCGCTGTGAGACAGCAGTGTTAACCCGGGCCCCTGGCACTGTGAGGCAGCAGTGTTAACCCGGGTCCCTGGCGCTGTGAGGCAGCAGTGTTAACCCGGGTCCCTGGAACTGTGAGACAGCAGTGTTAATCCGGATCCCTGGCACTGTGAGACAGCAGTGTTAACCCGAGTCCCTGGCACTGTGAGACAGCAGTGTTAACCTAGGTCCCTGGCACTGTGAGGCAGCAGTGTTAATCCAGGTCCCTGGCACTGTGAGACAGCAGTGTTAACCCGGGTCCCTGGCTCTGTGAGACAGCAGTGCTAATCCGGATCCCTGGCACTGTGAGGCAGCAGTGTTAATCCGGATCCCTCTGCACTGTGAGAGAGCAGTGTTAACCCGGGCCCCTGGCATTGTGAGGCAGCAGTGTTAACCCGGTTCACTGGCACTGTGAGACAGCAGTGTTAACCCGGATCCCTGGCACTGTGAGACTGCAGTGCTAATCCGGATCCCTGGCACTCTGAGGCAGCAGTGTTAATCCGGATCCCTGGCACTGTGAGACAGCAGTGTTAACGCGGGTCCCTGGCACTGTGAGACAGCAGTGTTAACCTGGGTCCCTGGCACTGTGTGACAGCAGTGATAACCCGGGTCCCTGGCATTGTGAGACAGCAGTGTTAACCTAGGTCCCTGGCACTGTGAGGCAGCAGTGTTAACCCGGGTCCCTGGCACTGAGACAGCAGTGTTAACCTGGGTCCCTGGCACTTTGTGACAGCAGTGTTAACCCAGGACCCTGGCACTGTGAGACAGCAGTGTTAACCCGGGTCCCTGGCGCTGTGAGTCAGCAGTGTTAACCCGGATCCCTGGCACTGTGAGAGAGCAGTGTTAACCCGGGCCCCTGGCGCTGTGAGCCAGCAGTGTTAACCCGGATCCCTGGCACTGTGAGAGAGCAGTGTTAATCCGGATCCCTGGCACTGTGAGAAAGCAGTGTTAACCCGGTCCCCTGGCATTGTGAGGCAGCAGTGTTAACCCGGGTCCCTGGCGCTGTGAGGCAACAGTGTTAACCCGGGTCCCTGGCACTGTGATACAGCAGTGCTAATTCGGGTCCCTGGCACTGTGAGACAGCAGTGTTAATCCGGATCCCTGGCACTGTGAGACAGCAGTGCTAATCAGGATCCCTGGCACTGTGAGACAGCAGTGCTAACCCGGATCCCTGGCACTGTGAGACAGCAGTGTTAATCCGGGTCCCTGGCACTGTGAGACAGCAGTGTTAATCCGGATCCCTGGCACTGTGAGACAGCAGTGTTAACCCGGATCCCTGGCACTGTTAGACAGCAGTGTTAATCCGGATCCCTGGCACTGTGCCACAGCAGTGCTAATCCGTGTCCCTGGCACTGTGAGACAGCAGTGTTAATCCGGATCCCTGGCACTGTGAGACAGCAGTGTTAACCCGGATCCCTGGCACTGTGAGAAAGCAGTGCTAATCCAGGTCCCTGGCACTGTGAGGCAGCAGTGTTAACCCGGGTCCCTGGTGCTGTGAGGCCGCAGTGTTAACCCGGGCCCCTGGCACTGTGAGGCAGCAGTGTTAACCCGGGCCCCTGGCACTGTGAGACAGCAGTGTTAACCCGGATCCCTGGCACTGTGATACAGCAGTGCTAATGCGGATCCCTGGCACAGTGAGGCAGCAGTGTTAACCCGGGTCCCTGGTGCTTCGAGGCCGCAGTGTTAACCCGGGCCCCTGGCACTGTGAGGCAGCAGTGTTTACTCGGGTCCCTGGTGCTGTGAGGCAGCAGTGTTAACCCGGATCCCTGGCACTGTGAGACAGCAGTGCTAATCCGGGTCCCTGGCACTGTGAGACAGCAGTGTTAACCCGGGCCCCTGGCACTGTGAGACAGCAGTGTTAACCCGGGTCCCTGGCACTGTGATACAGCAGTGCTAATCCGGGTTTCTGGCACTGTGAGGCAGCAGTGTTAACCCGGGTCCCTGGTGCTGTGAGGCCGCAGTGTTAACCTCGGCCGCTGGCACTGTGAGGCAGCAGTGTTAACCCGGGCCCCTGGCACTGTGAGACAGCAGTGTTAACCCGGATCCCTGGCACTGTGATACAGCAGTGTTATCCCGGGTCCCTGGCACTGTGATACAGCAGTGTTAACCCGGGTCCCTGGCACAGTGAGGCAGCAGTGCTAATCCGGATCCCTGGCACTGTGAGGCAGCAGTGTGAACCCGGGTCCCTGGTGCTGTGAGGCCGCTGTGTTAACCCGGGCCCCTGGCACTGTGAGGCAGCAGTGTTAACCCGGGTCCCTGGTGCTGTGTGACAGCAGTGTTAACCTGGGTCCCTGGTGCTGCGTTACAGCAGTGTTAACCCGGGTTCCTGGCGCTGTGAGACAGCAGTGTTAACCCGGGCCCCTGGCACTGTGAGGCAGCAGTGTTAACCCGGGTCCCTGGCGCTGTGAGGCAGCAGTGTTAACCCGGGTCCTTGGCATTGTGAGACAGCAGTGTTAACCCGGGTCCCTGGAACTGTGAGACAGCAGTGTTAATCCGGATTCCTGGCACTGTGAGACAGCAGTGTTAACCCGAGTCCCTGGCACTGTGAGACAGCAGTGTTAACCTCGGTCCCTGGCACTGTGAGGCAGCAGTGTTAATCCAGGTCCCTGGCACTGTGAGACAGCAGTGTTAACCCGGGTCCCTGGCTCTGTGAGACAGCAGTGCTAATCCGGATCCCTGGCACTGTGAGGCAGCAGTGTTAATCCGGATCCCTCTGCACTGTGAGACAGCAGTGTTAACCCGGGCCCCTGGCATTGTGAGGCAGCAGTGTTAACCCGGGTCACTGGCACTGTGAGACAGCAGTGTTAACCCGGATCCCTGGCACTGTGAGACTGCAGTGCTAATCCGGATCCCTGGCACTCTGAGGCAGCAGTGTTAATCCGGATCCCTGGCACTGTGAGACAGCAGTGTGAACCCGGGCCCCTGGCATTGTGAGGCAGCAGTGTTAACCCGTGTCCCTGGCGCTGTGAGTCAGCAGTGTTAACCCGGATCCCTGGCACTGTGATACAGCAGTGTTAATCCGCATCCCTGGCACTGTGAGACAGCAGTGTTAACCCGGGCCCCTGGCACTGTGAGGCAGTAGTGTTAACCTGGGTCCCTGGCACTGTGAGACAGCAGTGTTAACCCGGGTCCCTGGCGCTGTGAGGCAGCAGTGTTAACCCGGGTCCCTGGCGCTGTGAGGCAGCAGTGTTAACCTGGGTCCTTGGCACTGTGAGGCAGCAGTGTTAACCCGGTTCCCTGGCACTTAAAGACAGCAGTGTTAACCCGGGTCCCTTGCGCTGTGAGCCAGCAGTGTTAACCCGGATCCCTGGCACTGTGAGAAAGCAGTGTTAACCCGGTCCCCTGGCATTGTGAGGCAGCAGTGTTAACCCGGGTCCCTGGCGCTGTGAGGCAACAGTGTTAACCCGGGTCCCTGGCACTGTGATACAGCAGTGCTAATTCGGGTCCCTGGCACTGTGAGACAGCAGTGTTAATCCGGATCCCTGGCACTGTGAGACAGCAGTGCTAATCAGGATCCCTGGCACTGTGAGACAGCAGTGCTAACCCGGATCCCTGGCACTGTGAGACAGCAGTGTTAATCCGGGTCCCTGGCACTGTGAGACAGCAGTGTTAACCCGGGTCCCTGGTGCTGTGTGACAGCAGTGTTAACCCGGATCCCTGGCACTGTGAGACAGCAGTTTTAACCCGGGTCCCTGGCACTGTGAGACAGCAGTGTTAACCCGGGTCCCTGGCATTGTGTGACAGCAGTGTTAACCTAGGTCCCTGGCACTGTGAGGCAGCAGTGTTAACCCGGGTCCCTGGCACTGTGAGACAGCAGTGTTAACCTGGGTCCCTGGCACTGTGTGACAGCAGTGTTAACCCGGGTCCCTGGCATTGTGAGACAGCAGTGTTAACCTAGGTCCCTGGCACTGTGAGGCAGCAGTGTTAACCCGGGTCCCTGGCACTGTGAGACAGCAGTGTTAACCTGGGTCCCTGGCACTGTGTGACAGCAGTGTTAACCCAGGACCCTGGCACTGTGAGACAGCAGTGTTAACCCGGGTCCCTGGCGCTGTGAGCCAGCAGTGTTAACCCGGATCCCTGGCACTGTGAGAGAGTAGTGTTAATCCGGAACCCTGGCACTGTGAGAAAGCAGTGTTAACCCGGTCCCCTGGCATTGTGAGGCAGCAGTGTTAACCCGGATCCCTGGCACTGTGATACAGCAGTGCTAATTCGGGTCCCTGGCACTGTGAGACAGCAGTGTTAATCCGGATCCCTGGCACTGTGAGACAGCAGTGCTAATCTGGATCCCTGGCACTGTGAGACAGCAGTGCTAATCTGGATCCCTTGCACTGTGAGACAGCAGTGTTAATCCAGGTCCCTGGCACTGTGAGACAGCAGTGTTAACCCGGGTCCCTGGTGCTGTGTGACAGCAGTGTTAAACCGGATCCCTGGCACTGTGAGACAGCAGTGTGAACCCGGGTCCTTGGCACTGTGAGGCAGCAGTGTTAACCCGGGCCACTGGCACTGTGAGGCAGCAGTGCTAACCCAGGCACCTGGCACTGTCTGACAGCAGTGTTAACCCAGGTCCCTGGCACTGTGAGAAAGCAGTGTTAACCCGGGTCCCTGGCACTGTGAGACAGCAGTGTTAACCCGGGTCCCTGGCACTGTGAGACACCAGTGTTAACCCGGGCCCCTGGCACTGTGAGACAGCAGTGTTCACCCGGGTCCCTGGCACTGTGAGACCGCAGTGTTAATCCGGATCCCTGGCACTGTGAGACAGCAGTGTTTACCCGGGCCCCTGGCACTGTAAGGCAGCAGTGTTAACCCGGGTCTCTGGCGCTGTGAGGCAGCAGTGTTAACCCGGGTCCCTGGCGCTGTGAGGCAGCAGTGTCAACCCGGGTCCCTGGCGCTGTGAGGCAGCAGTGTTAACCCGGGTCCCTGGCACTGTGAGACAGCAGTGTTAATCCGGATCCCTGGCACTGTGAGACAGCAGTGTTAAACCGGATCCCTGGCACTGTGAGGCAGCAGTGTCAACCCGGGTCCCTGGCGCTGTGAGGCAGCAGTGTTAACCCGGGTCCCTGGCACTGTGAGGCAGCAGTGTTAATCCGGATCCCTGGCACTGTGAGACAGCAGTGTTTACCCGAGCCCCTGGCACTGTGAGGCAGCAGTGTTAACCCGGGTCCCTGGCACTGTGAGGCAGCAGTGTTAATCCGGATCCCTGGCACTGTGAGACAGCAGTGTTAACCCGGGTCCCTGGCACTGTGAGACAGCAGTGTTAACCCGGTCCCCTGGCATTGTGAGGCAGCAGTGTTAACCTGGGTCCCTGGCGCGGTGAGGCAGCAGTGTTAACCCGGATCCCTGGCACTGTGATACAGCAGTGCTAATTCGGGTCCCTGGCACTGTGAGACAGCCGTGTTAAACCGGATCCCTGGCACTGTGAGACAGCAGTGCTAATCCGGATCCCTGGCACTGTGAGACAGCAGTGCTCACCCGGATCCCTGGCACTGTGAGACAGCAGTGTTAATCCGGGTCCCTGGCACTGTGAGACAGCAGTGTTAACCCGGGTCCTTGGTGCTGTGTGTCAGCAATGTTAACCCGGATCCCTGGCACTGTGAGACAGCAGTGTTAACCCGGCCCCTGGCACTGTGAGACAGCAGTGTTAACCCGGGCCCCTGGCACTGTGAGACAGCAGTGTTAACCCGAGTCCCTGGCACTGTGAGACAGCAGTGTTAACCCAGGTCCCTGGCACTATGAGGCAGCAGTGTTAACCCGGATCCCTGGCACTGTGATACAGCAGTGCTAATCCGCATCCCTGGCACTGTGAGACAGCAGTGTTAACCCGGGTCCCTGGCACTGTGAGACAGCAGTGTTAACCCGGATCCCTGGCACTGTGAGACAGCAGTGCTAATCCGGGTACCTGGCACTGTGAGACAGCAGTGTTAATCCGGATCCCTGGCACTGTGAGACAGCAGTGTTAACCCGGATCCCTGGCACTGTGAGACAGCAGTGCTAATCCGGGTCCCTGGCACTGTGAGACAGCAGTGTTAACCCTGGCCCCTGGCACTGTGAGGCAGTAGTGTTAACCCAGGTCCCTGGCACTGTGAGAGAGCAGTGTTAACCCGGGTCCCTAGCGCTGTGAGACAGCAGTGTTAACCTGGGTCCCTGGCACTGTGAGGCAGTAGTGTTAACCCAGGTCCCTGGCACTGTGAGGCAGCAGTGTTATCCCGGGTCCCTGGCACTGTGAGACAGCAGTGTTAACCTGGGTCCCTGGCACTGTGTGACAGCAGTGTTAACCCGGGTCCCTGGCGCTGTGAGACAGCAGTGTTAAGCCGAATCCCTTGCACTGTGAGTGAGCAGTGTTAAGCCGAATCCCTTGCACTGTGAGTGAGCAGTGTTAACCCGGTCCCCTGGCATTGTGAGGCAGCAGTGTTAACCCGGGTCCCTGGCGCGGTGAGGCAGCAGTGTTAACCCGGATCCCTGGCACTGTGATACATCATTGCTAATTCGGGTCCCTGGCACTGTGAGACAGCCGTGTTAAACCGGATCCCTGGCACTGTGAGACAGCAGTGCTAATCCGGATCCCTGGCACTGTGAGACAGCAGTGCTCACCCGGATCCCTGGCACTGTGAGACAGCAGTGTTAATCCGGGTCCCTGGCACTGTGAGACAGCAGTGTTAACCCGGGTCCCTGGTGCTGTGTGTCAGCAATGTTAACCCAGATCCCTGGCACTGTGAGACAGCAGTGTTAACCCGGCCCCTGGCACTGTGGGGCAGCAGTGTTAACTCGGGTCCCTGGCACTGTGAGACATCAGTGTTAACCTGGGTCCCTGGCACTGTGAGGCAGCAGTGTTAACCCGGGTCCCTGGCACTGTGAGACAGCAGTGTTAACCTGGGTCCCTGGCACTGTGTGACAGCAGTGTTAACCCAGGTCCCTGGCACTGTGAGACAGCAGTGTTAACCCGGGTTCCTGGCGCTGTGAGGCAGCAGTGTTAACCCGGGCCCCTGGTGCTGTGTGAGAGCAGTGTTAACCCGGATACCTGGCACTGTGAGACAGCAATGTTAACCCGGGCCCCTTGTGCTGTGTGACAGCAGTGTTAACCCGGGTCCCTGGCACTGTGAGACAGCAGTGTTAACCCGGATCCCTGGCTCTGTGAGACAGCAGTGTTAACCCGTGTCCCTGGCTCTGTGAGACAGCAGTGTTAACCCCGGCCCCTGGCACTGTGAGGCAGCAGTGTTAACCCGGTCCCTGGCGCTGTGAGGCAGCAGTGTTAACCCGGGTCGTTGGCACTGTGAGACAGCAGTGTTAACCTAGGTCCCTGGCACTGTGAGGCAGCAGTGTTAACCCGGGTCCCTGGCACTGAGGCAGCAGTGTTAACCTGGGTCCCTGGCACTGTGTGACAGCAGTGATAACCCGGGTCCCTGGCACTTTGAGGCAGCAGTGTTAACCCGGGTCCCTGGCACTGTGAGACAGCAGTGTTAACCCAGGTCCCTGGCACTGTGAGACAGCAGTGTTAACCCAGGTCCCTGGCACTGCGAGACAGCAGTGTTAACCCGGGTCCGTGGTGCTGCGTGACAGCAGTGTTAACCCGGGTTTCTGGCGTTGTGAGGCAGCAGTGTTAACCCGGGCCCCTGGTGCTGTGTGACAGCAGTGTTAACCCGGGCCCCTGGTGCTGTGTGACAGCAGTATTAACCCGGATCCCTGGCACTGTGAAACAGCAATGCTAACCCATGTCCCTGGCACTGTGAGACAGCAGTGTTAACCCGGGTCCCTGGTGCTGCGTGACAGCAGTGTTAACCCGCGTTCCTGGCGCTGTGAAGCAGCAGTGTTAACCCGGATCCCTGGCACAGTGAGACAGCATTGTTAACCCGGGTCCCTGGCACTGTGAGGCAGCAGTGTTAACCCGGGTCCCTGGCGTTGTGAGGCAGCAGTGTTAACCCGGGTCCCTGGCACTGTGAGACATCAGTGTTAACCTGGGTCCCTGGCACTGTGAGGCAGCAGTGTTAACCCGGGTCCCTGGCACTGTGAGACAGCAGTGTTAACCTGGGTCCCTGGCACTGTGTGACAGCAGTGTTAACCCACGTCCCTGGCACTGTGTGACAGCAGTGTTAACCCACGTCCCTGGCACTGTGAGACAGCAGTGTAAACCCGGGTCCCTGGCACTGTGAGACAGCAGTGTTAACCCGGGTCCCTGGCACTGTGAGACAGCAGTGTTAACCTGGGTCCCTGGCACTGTGTGACAGCAGTGTTAACCCACGTCCCTGGCACTGTGTGACAGCAGTGTTAACCCACGTCCCTGGCACTGTGAGACAGCAGTGTAAACCCGGGTTCCTGGCGCTGTGAGGCAGCAGTGTTAACCCGGGCCCCTGGTGCTGTGTGAGAGCAGTGTTAACCCGGATCCCTGGCACTGTGAGACTGCAGTGTTAACCCGGGCCCATTGCACTATGAGGCAGCAGTGTTAACCCGGGTCCCTGGCACTGTGAGACAACAGTGTTAACCCGGGTCCCTGGCACTGTGAGACAGCAGTGTTAACCTGGGACCCTGTTACTGTGAGGCAGCAATGCTAACCCGGGTCCCTGGCGCTGTGAGGCAACAGTGTTAACTCGGGACCCTGGCACTGTGAGACAGCAGTGGTAACCTGTGTCATAATATACACCAGGATATCATGGTGCAGACACACACTGATGGACACACAGTGAGACCAAACAACACACACAACACCGCAGCCAATCACCAGTGAGAGCACACGCACTATAAAGACAGGGGGCATCAGAGTTCCCGCTCATTCGAGTAGCAGCTAGCTAGGAGCACAGAGCTCACAGCCTGCAACACAGGCATTCACCGTGTGCTGAGTGCATCGACTGGTTAGGACAAGGCAAAGGTCTTTAGTTTAAGCTAGTATCGTATTAACCCACAGTTCAAGTATGTTTAAATAGTTAACCTTTTAATAATAAGTGTTGCACTACTTCAAGTGTTGGTGACCTGTATGTGATCCAGAACACCCAACACCAGGTGTGGTTGCATACTAGCACTTCTTAGGCCTACCTGCAAGTGATCTGCCTTCCGCCAGCATTCCGTCATCCTGCAACATGGGCAACATCAGCCCACCGCCGCCGCTCCGCATTGCCGGCAACCTCGGGGCCAACTGGAAGATTTTCAAACAGCGCTTCCAGCTCTTCCTCGAAGCCACGGACACCAGAAAGATTGCTCTGCTCCTCTCCACGGCCGGGGACCATGCCATCCATATTTTCAACTCTCTCACCTTTGCAGATGACGAAGACAAGACGAAGTTCAAGATGGTTCTCCTCTCAAATTTGACACTCACTGCAGCGTAGAGGTGAATGAAAGTTTTGAACGCTGCGTGTTCCAGCAGCGTTTGCAGGGTAAGGACGAACCTTTCCAATCCTTTCTCACCTCCGCGTCCTTGCGCAGTCTTGCAGCTACGGGCCCACCTCCGACTCCATGATACGCGACCAGATCGTTTTTGGTGTTCAGTCGGACCCCCTATGTCAGCAGCTCCTCAAAGTAAAGCAGCTCACCCTAGCGACCGCCATCGAGACCTGTGTCCTACATGAAAATGCCACCAGTCGGTACTCCCATATACACGCGGCTGAAACGGCGCGGCAAGGTCCCCACGAGGCGGAACGGGTCCAAGTGATTGAACACCTCCAGGACCTCAGCCTGGATGAGGGCGGCCATTTCGCGTGCTTTTCGCAGACTCCCGCGCTTGTACGCACTTGTACGAGGGGACGGCTACATGGAGGAACGTAATGCGCAGGCGCGCACCACGCAGGACCTCACCGCGCATGCGCGGTGGCGCAGCGAACGTGCCGACGTCACGACTTGCGGCAACTGTGGCTCCGCCCATTTAAAGCGGCAATGCGCCGCAAAATCTCGACAATGTCTACGATGTGGAAGACTTGGCCACTATGCTGCCTTCTGCCGAGCAGCTCAGCCTGCCAACTCCCATCGCTTCAGCCAGCCTCGCAGGAACGTTCGGGCAATTCAACCCATGGTCACCGAGTCCGATTCCGACCTCCCGCACAGCAGTGACACCGAGGACCCGAAGGCGCCTTTTCGAGTCGGTGTCGTAACGAAAAACAGGCTGTCCCCGAAGCAAAGACACCAGCCGCTGTCGGTATACAGCATCGATCCAGACGATGAGTGGTGTGCCACCCTGACGGTCAACCAGTCCCAAATACGATTCCACCTGGACACTGGTGCCTCCACCAATCTCATGGCGTGGTCTGCTTTCCAAAGCCTTCGTGTCAAACCAACCATTCTCCCATCAGCCTGCCAGCTACTGGACTACAATGGCAACATCATTCCTGCTACCGGCTCATGCCAACTCGAAGTGACGCACAAGTCACGAAAAGCCAACCTTCCTTTCGAGATGGTGGGCTCCTCGAAGGACTCTCTGCTTGGCGCACAGGCGTGCAAGCTGCTAAACCTCGTTCAAAGAGTTCACTCTCTCTCTCCTGATGACACGCCTGCCTTCCAGGACACTGACTTCAGGGCGCAACTCAACACCATCATCGACCAGCACCGCGACGTCTTCGAAGGCATGGGCACGCTCCCATATACGTACAAGATCATACTCAAACAGAACGCCACGCCTGTGGTGCATGCACCTCGCAGAGTCCCAGCACCCCTCAAGGACCGCCTCAAGCAGCTGCTGCAGGACCTCCAGGACCAAGGAGTGCTCTCCAGAGTTACGGAACCAACCGACTGGGTCAGTTCCATGGTGTGCGTAAAGAAGCCTTCCGGCGAGCTCAGAATCTGCATTGATCCAAAGAATCTGAATCGCAACATAATGAGGGAGCATTACCCTATCCCCAAGCGCGAAGAGATCACATGCGAGATGGCTCGGGCCAATATCTTCACCAAACCTGAAGCCTCGAAAGGATTCTGGCAAATTCAACGAGACAGATCCAGCAGGAAACTGTGTACCTTTAACACCCCTTTTTGGCAGATATTGTTACAACAGGATGCCGTTTGGGATCATATCGGCGTCAGAAGTATTCCACAGGATCATGGAACAAATGATGGAGGGCATTGAAGGTGTTCGCGTCTATGTTGACGACATAATCTTTTGGCAGGAGCATATCAGCCGCCTCCAGCACGTGTTCAAACGCATACGGGAGCAGGGCCAACACCTCAACAGGGCCAAATGCTCCTTCGGCCAGACGGAACTCAAGTTCCTCGGGGACCACATCTCCCAGTTGGGTGTGCGGCTGGATGCGGACAAGGTGGCTGCCATCACAGCCATGAAAAAGCCAGAGGACAAGAAGACGGTCCTCCGATTTCTGGGCATGGTCAACTTCCTAGGGACGTTTATCCCTAACCTCGCCTCTCATACCACAGCTCTCAGGAACCTGGTCAGTAAGACGACAGACTTCCAATGGCTCCCTGCCCACGAGCGCGAATGGAGAGAACTTCAAACCAAACTTACCACGGCCCCGGTATTGGCCTTTTTTGATCCAGCGAAAGAGACAAAAATTTTGACCGATGCCAGCCAATCTGGCATTGGGGCAGTGCTCCTGCAACGCGATGAGGCCTCATCATGGGCCCCCGTTGCATATGCGTCATGTGCCATGACCCTCACGGAACAGTGCTACGCACAGATAGAAAAGGAGTGCCTAGGCCTTTTGACCGGTGTCGTCAAGTTTCATGATTATGTGTACGGCCTTCCCCAATTCACCGTCGAGACCGACCATCACCCGCTGGTCAATATAATATAAAAAGACTTGAACGACATGACACCTCGCCTCCAGCGTATTCTGCTCAAGCTCCGGCGATACGACTTTCAGCTCGTATACACCCCGGGAAAAGACCTGATCATAGCCGACGCTCTGTCCAGGGCAGTCAACACCCCGTGTGACCCAGCGGGATTCGTCTGCCAGGTTGATGCCCATGTGGCCTTCATGGCCTCCAATCTACCGGCCACGGATGAACGCCTCATCCAAATTCGATGCGAGACTGCGGCTGACCCCTTGCTACAGCGAGTCATGCGCCACCTAACGGACGGGTGGCTCAAGGGTCAATGCCCGCAGTTCTACAACATAAGAGACGATCTGGCGGTAGTCGATGGTGTCCTCCTGAAGCTGGACCGCATTGTTATCCCGCACAGCATGCGCCAGCTCATCTTGGAACAGCTACACAAGGGCCATCTTGGCGTGGAGAAGTGCTGCCGACGGCCCCGAGAGGCAGTGTACTGGCCCGGCATCAATGACGACATCGCCAACACAGTGCTCAACTGCCCCACCTGTCAGCGGTTCCAGCCGGCGCAACCACGTGAGACCCTACAGCCCCATGAGTTGGTCACGTCCCCTTGGTCGAAGGTTGGCATCGACCTGTTCCACGCGCTGGGCAGGGACTATGTTCTGATTGTAGACTATTTTTCAAACTACCCGGAGGTGGTACGTTTGCACGACATCACATCGTCTGCAGTCATCCGTGCCTGTAAGGACACCTTTGCTCGTCACGGCATCCCACTCACTGTGATGTCGGACAGTGGGGTCCCTGCTTCGCAACCCAGGAATGGTCCAACTTTGCCAGGAGGTACAACTTTGTGCATGTGCCATCCAGTCCCCTGTACCCCCAATCCAACTGCAAAGTGGAGAAGGGCGTCCACATAGTCAAACGGCTCCTCTGCATGGCTGTGGGATCTGACTTCTACCTCACCCTGCTGGACTATCGCTCTGCCCCACTGTCCACGGGCCTGTCGCCAGCCCAGCTGCTCATGGGTCGCACCCTGAGGACGACGGTGCCGTCCATTCATGTCCTAGACCTCGACCACGTTCCGGTCCTTCGCCGGATGCAACTGTCTCGTGCACAGCACAAGGCGGCTCATGACGCCCGTGCAGCTGATCCCCCTGCTCTGGCTCCAGATGACAACGTCCGCATCCATCTTCCGGATGGTGGCTGGTCTGCAACTGCTGTGGTTCTTCGGCAGGTGGCTCCCTGCTCGTTCCTGGTTCGTCTACCGGATGGTTCCATTCTGCGCCGTAATCGGCGAGCCCTTCGTCTTGTCCCACGCTCGCTACGTGATCCTCCGCCAGTGCTACGCCCTCCCGTTGTCCCTGACCTGGACTATGCAGAGATTCCGGTTACTCTGCATCCTCCTCACTCTGACGCAGTCCAGCCCGCTCCTCAGCCAGTGGCTCCTGACCCACCCTTGAGGCGGTCAACCAGAATTTGTCACCCACCTCAGAGACTTAATTTGTGAACTTTTCACTAATGGACTCTCTGGTCTGTTCTGTTCTTCCGTTTAATCGTTCAAGTGGTTTGTATATAGTGTTCATCTCGTTATTTGTGTGTCACACTTTTTTTCTGCACCAGGCACCTTCCCATGTAAATAGTTTAGTTCTCATGTACATAGTCCTGTAAATATTTCGCACACACGTAGTCAGGAACATTCACCACACACTATTTATTGTCACGCAGGCACATTTTCTTATATAAAAGGGGGGATGTCATAATATACACCAGGATATCATGGTGCAGACACACACTGATGGACACACAGTGGGACCAATCAACACACACAACACCGCAGCCAATCACCAGTGAGAGCACACGCACTATAAAGACAGGGGACATCAGAGTTCCCGCTCATTCGAGTAGCAGCTAGCTAGGAGCACAGAGCTCACAGCCTGCAACACAGACATTCACCATGTGCTGAGTGCATCAACTGGTTAGGACTAGGCAAAGGTCCTTCGTTAAAGCTGGTATCGTATTTACCCACAGTTCAAGTATGTTTAAATAGTTAAACTTTTAATAAAATAGTGTTGCACTACTTCAAGTGTTGGTGACCTGTATGTGATCCAGAACACCCAACACATCAACCCGGATCCCTGCCACTGTGAGACAGCAGTGTTAACCCGGGTCCCTGGCGCTGTGAGACAGCAGTGCTAACCCGGGTCCCTGGCGCTGTGAGGCAGCTGTGCTAACCCGGGTCCCTGGCGCTGTGAGACAGCAGTGCTAACCCGGGTCTCTGGCGCTGTGAGGCAGCTGTGCTAACCACTGAGCCATCCTGCTGCCCCACCTCACCCCTGGAGTTCAGCTCTTTTCTCCATGTTTGAATCAAGGCTGGAATGAGGTCAGGAGCTGAGTGACCCTGGCGGAACCCAAACTGAGCGTCTGTGCGCAGGTTATTGCTGAGTAAGTGCCGCTTGATAGCACTGTTGATGACTCCTTCCATCACCATGGAGAGTAGACCGATAGGGCGGTAATTGGCTGGGTTGGATTTGTCCTGTTTCCTGTGTACAGGACACACCTGGGCAATTTTCCACATTGCCGGGTAGATGCCAGCGCTGTAGCTGTACTGGAACAGCTTGTCTAGGGGTGCAGCAAGTCCTGGAATCTTCAGTACTATTGCCGGGATATTGTCAGGGCCCAGAGTCTTTGCAGTATCCAGTGCCTTCAGACATTTCTTGATATCACACGGAGTGAATCGTATTGGCTGGAGACTGAAATCTGTGATGTTGGGGACCTCCGGAGGAGACCGAGATGGATCATCCACTCGGCACTTCTGGCTGAAGATTGGCTGGGCTCCTCCATCATTGAGGATGGGGATATTTGTGGAGACCCCTGTTCCAGTGAGTTGTTTAATTGTCCACCACCATTCACAGCTGGATGTGGCAGGACTGCAGAGCTTGGGTCTGACGTGTTGGTTGTGGAATCGCTTTGCTCTGCCTGTTATAGCACAGAGTCCTGTGTTGTAGCTTCACCAGGTTGACACCCTGTTTTTAGCTATACCTGGTGTTGCTCTGGGCATGCCCCACTGCTTATTGAACCAGGGGTTCATCTCCAACTCCTGTGGGGGAATGAAGGATATGCCGGGACATGAGGTTACAGATTCTTTTTTATTCGTTCATGGGTTGTGGGCGTTGCTGGCAGCATATCATAGAATTCCGACAGTACAGAAGGAGGTCATTTGCCCCATCGAGTCTGTACCGACCCTCTGAAAGAGCTCCCCACCCAGGCCCACAACTCCACCCTATCCCTGGAACCCAGTTACCCCACCTAACCTTTTGGACACTATGGGGCAAATCCACCTGCACATCTTTGGATTGTGGGAGGAAACCGGAGCACCCGGAAGAAATGCACGCAAACACGGAGAGAACGTGCAGACTCCACACAGAGAATGACCCGAGGCTGGAATTGAACCTGGGTCCCTGGCGCTGTGACACAACAGTGCTAACCACTGTGCTACCATACCGTCCTCATCCCTGAGAGCATTTAAGAGTCAACCACATTGCTGTGGGTCTGGAGTCACATGTAGGCCAGACCGGGTAAGGACGGCAGATTTCCTTCCCTAAAGGATGGGTTTTTACGACAATGGTTTCATGGTCATCTTTGGACTTTTAATTTTTTATTGAATTCAAATTTCACCATCTACCATAGCGGGATTTGAACCAGGTTCCCAGAGCATGATTCTGGGTTTCTGGATTACTAGTCCAGTGACAATACCACACTGGGCTAAATCGCTGGCTTCGAAAGCAGACCAAGGCAGGCCAGCAGCACGGTTCAATTCCCGTACCAGCCTCCCCGAACAGGCGCCGGAATGTGGCGACTAGGGGCTTTTCCCAGTAACTTCATTGAAGCCTACTTGTGACAATAAGCGGTTTTCATTTCATTTCATTTCATTTCATACCACTACGCCACTGCCTCCCCCTGAGTACAATTCTGCTGCTCTGTTGGCCCACACCGCCTCATGGATGCCCAGTCTTCAGTTGGTAGATCTGTTCTGAATCTATCCCATTCAGCACGGTGGTAGTGCCACACAACACGATGGAGGGTATCCTCAATGAGATTGCAGTGACAATGTCAGTAGCTACGCCATAAGACCATAAGACAGAGGAGCAGAATTAGGCCACTTGGCCCATTCAGCCATTCGATCATGGCTGATATTTTTCTCATCCCAATTCTCCTGTCTTTCCCCATAACCCCTGATCCCCTTATTAATCAATGCCCATTAGCTACACCTTCCCCCTTTCCCCAGGAATGCTCCAGAGATGACCTCGGGGACTGGCAATATGGTGCACCTTCGGGCAATGTCAGTGGACAGGGGCTTGGGTGATGCATTAACTGGCTGAGGCTTGTGTCTGTATCTTAACCCTGCAGCCTTAGCACAGACTCTTCATGATCTGAGGTGTCTTTATCCCCGTATCTGACTGTCTTCTTTAATCATCCTCTTTCCTTTAAATTTCACACAATTCTGCTTTCAGTGTGCTCCAAGCGTGTGCCCAAGTCTGGCCCAGAAGATATAAAAATGATCTGGTCACAAAAATCTGGCTGCCACATCAGTCAGTCTGGCTCCTGTCAGGTCAAAACCTCACCCATAAGCCAGGAGAAAATCTGTATTCTTGGATTTAGACAGGACCATCAGCATAGAAATTCAACCTTCAACAAACACATCTGAATTTGTCAAGTTATTTCTGGAAATAATTACATTAGAGCAACGGACCAGTGAGAAGGACAAGGGCGTAATTTTAATAAACAAAGGTTTGTAACTGTATTGTGCATTGATTATTCAAACAGTTATGGTGTCTGATCTTGGGTCTTGAGTCAATGCAGCGTGATGCTAGCAATGAAGGAGAATTCTCCTATCATCTTTAAAAATGTAATTAATTTTCACAGCCTTTAGGGGAAATAAGCAGCAAGCTGATGTACTCTTCCTTCAGGCAAAGTAATCTTCATAACGGATGCTGTAAGGCCTAGAATTTAGCTAAATCCAATAGTATCAGTTAAAGATGTGCTCAGAGAACAGCTACTTGTAAAATATTCTGGAGTTTCCTCTGCTTAACCTAATCATTCTGACAATATTTCAGCTATAACAGGGAATATCATCCCACCTGATCTTCAGATTCGCTACATATCCCCAAATGCCCATCCCAATCTCGACTCAATTGCCCCAGTCGACTGTTCCAAGCCCCCATGCTCCAGATCCAGCCTCTATTTCTTCCGCCCGATCATGTGGTCTGTGACAAGGGATCCTTAGGCCCTGCATCAGTGTCTCAAGGTTCAGCTCGTGAGAGGCGAGATTAATACACTGGTTCTGTGATGGTTTATAACAGAAAGTTGGCAGATGCCTCAGTAAAATAGATGGTCCAAGGAAGATAAGGCCAACTTTGCTGGGTATAGTGTCTTTCTCACCTTGACTGGGTCAAGAGGCAGTTTATCCAGTTCTCAAGAGTGGCCATTTGCTGTCTGCTCCTGATTAATTAGGGTCTGTCTTCATTAACAAAGTGATTTGCCCTCAACACTTTTAAACCAAATTCCCAATTCATGGATTTAATTGGCTGATGCTATCAAATAAATGCCTTCTTCACCTGTCAATAGAGTCGAAATGTAATTGAGAAGGAGAGGTAGCCAACGTGCTTTAATGCAAGAATTTGAATGAATGGCATCCACAATTCAATATTTCAACCGTCAGGCTGTTACCCGACCCCAGTTAGAACCTCCTCCCCATTAATGGTTCAAGTTCCTGACGTTTGAAGAGATTAAGCTGTACCGTAACTCTCTCATTGCATTGTACATCAGCAAAAATCAGATTTTGTTTTCATTTTATTATTTCAGCTTTGCCTTCAGTTACAAACAACATGTTGAGGAAAAGGTTTTTTCTTAAAAACCGATGGAACATTTTGGGTAGATTGTATCTCAAATTTCAAAAGTTGAGATATTGAGATAACGGGCTGGATTTTCTGTTTCTGCGGCTAAGTGCCAGTTCGAACGGAGAATCCGTGGGAGGTTTACGTCAAAGAAATTGTGCGAATCCCTCACCGATTCCAGTAGCGGTGAGGGACTAGCATCGGCGCCAACTGGAACTCCCGCCTCCCACACCGGAAACAGCCGGAGAATGGCCAGGTCCCGGGATGCTCACGCGCACAGCTGACGACCTGCAGTGGTCGCGCTGTACAACATAGTGCCGCTATGCTCGGACCCGACCTGCCATCTGCGACCCCACAGTGCACCCCCTGGCCGCCCCCCACCAGTTTGCCCAGCCCTCGCAGAAGCCTCCCCGCCAGTGGCACGGATCCCAGCCCAGTACGGTGGTGCTGGACACAGTCCGCAGCCTCCACAACGGGTTCACGATTCATGTGACCACATGTGTCCCCCGCCGTCGGGAACACGGCCCATCGGGGGCGGAGCATCACGGGTGGGCCGGCCGATGAGGCGCCAAAGGCATTGCGACTGCACGCGGCAAGCGTCACGATGATGCCATTTGTGAGGGGGCGGAGCATGGCTGATGGGCGTCAAACCAGTGCCGGCCCCGATTTCGGTGTCAGAGCACATTCTCCGCCCAATCGCTGGACATGATTTCGACGTCGGGCAATGGCGAACCCCGCCCCATGTTTGTTAATGAATTATTTATTTGGGGCCTCCTTTGATGGAATACTCGACTGCCGCTTAAGCGCATTCCTCCTACATGAACACCAGGAACCCTGATGAGGACTGGCCCCCAATTACATTGAGAAAAAGGGCAGCAAATTAGCAAATAAATTATTTTTGTCTCTGAATGTGAGTCAAAAAGGGACTTAATTGAAATAATAAATAAGGACAGGGCCTGTCACTGTGCAGATTCTATGAATCTGTAGAGGGATATGGGCTAAATGAAGGCAAATGGGGTTAGTTTAGATGGACTTTTTGGTTGGCAGGGACCAGTTGGGGCCAAAGGGCCTGTTCCTGTGCTATACGTTTCTTGGTTCTTTGTCTGGTAATATCTGTGTGGAGGGAAAGAACATTTCAGGTTGATGACCTTTCATCAGGAGTGGAAACATTAAATGTAATAAACAGGCAAAGGGGGAGTGGGAGGATAAAGCAACAGGAAGACCTGTGATAGGATGGAAGAGAGGAGACATTAAATGACAAACGGGATGATAATAGGACAACTGAAGAAACAAAGATGTGTTTGGAGGGAGTGTAAATGGAGAAGAAGGAGGTCACAGATTAAAAGAATTGAGGCAGAAGTAATGATCTGAAATTGTAGAACTCAATGTAGAGTCTCAAACTCAATTTAACCGATACTTTCTCTAGTGGAGAATTTCTGGGCTAAATCAGGGAATTTGTCAGTAATTGAAAAGTCTGCTCCCCCCTCAAAAGTCCTGCAGGCTGCTTAAACTATTAAACGTGCATATTCAGTTTTAAACTTATGTCATTAAATTGGGTTGGATTCTCCACTGTAGGGATTGTCCATTTCCGGGAATTTCCAGGCAGCGTGGGGCTGCCCACAATCGGAAACCCCATTGGCCGGTTGGCGAGACGGGGAATCCCGCCCATTGTCTTCACTTTATTTTTGCTTTAAATATTTTACATCAAAGTGGGTTGTAACTAAGTTTTGGTTTGATTATATCGATGCTGCCAATTGATATGGGCATCAACGTAAAGCCACACATTATCAAATACAGCAAGATCGCTCACTGGAGTGGGGGGGGGGGGCATGGTGATACAGTGGGGGTGGGGGCCTAGGTAGAGCGCACTTTCATAGGGTAGGTGCAGACTCGATGGGCTCAATGGCCTCTTGTCGGGATTCCATGAATTCAGTGAGATTCCATTTCCCACTTTGTTGTGAAATGGGATTCCAGCAGATACAAGGGAGTTAAAATTTAAAAAAAACAGAAACCCCTGGAAATCTGCATCAGTTTAGCCGCTTCTCGTCTCACCTTTCATCAGATTCTCTGATGTCTTTGCACCAATGCGCACAGGCAGACTTGCTGGAACTTTCCAGAATACACCACTTTTCTACTTACTGTGAACCTGACATCAGTGAATGTTTAAAATGGTTCTGTGCACAATGTGAGCATTATTTACACAACTGAGGATACTCTTTGCTAAATTATAACAACGTTTTTGATGTAATCCAGGCAGTGCTCATCCTTCATGGTCAGGACCAGATTACCAAGCCAGAGATCTTTGGGATCTTCCATCAGCTAATGAGCTGACGCAGCACAGGCAGGCTGGGGGCAGCAGCTACCAGCCAGGTCAGTAACCACTGCCACTTCGACTCCCTCATCCTGCAGCTCTGACACCCAAACTGTGTGGGTGAAAGTTGCCTTCACTTTCTGTCGGCTTCTTCTACATGGAACCATTTAGGATTACTCATGTCCCTATTGTTCAATCCTACAGTAACAATGGCTGTTGTGACATGTGGTTCTGAGGGAGATTGTCAGCAGACGAGAGAATCTCCATGGTGGTAGTATGGACAATAATCGAAAATCACCCTCCGTCAGTGTTGCCTGTAATAAATAGGAAATAACTCTCAGTAAATAATACAGTCCAGGAAGTATAATTCGGTGTTAACTGTGCAAAGTATGAAAAAAACGAAATCTTCAGTGTCTGCATATGTTTGCAAACTATCCCTGAATCTCTCCTTTGTCTTTCTTACTCTCTTTCCCTTTGTCTCCTCCTCCCTCTCTCTTCCTTTGTCATTATCTCTCCCTCTTATTGTGTACTTTTCCTCACTATCTCCATCTTCTCCCCGCCCCCCCCCCCCCCACCCCACTCCCCAGTCCAGCAGGCTCCATGTGGGTGGGTGGCTATACGCAGTGCATGGCAATTAGAGCCACACTCCTTTGCTCAGGTACAATTAATTGGCTGCAGCAATTAATTAGTGTGTTGGAAAGTCAGGGCAAGAGAAAAAAAAACTTCCTCCCACTTTTTCAATACGTGACTTTGCTCCTGACCATTGCTCCGGACAAAATCCCAACATACAAAACTTTGGAACTTTTCTGATAAAAAAAATCAAAACTTTTGTTCCCCTCACAACTAATGTGGAACTCATTTCAGATACCAGAGAGCATGACTAATGGCTGAAGCATGTAGAAATCATTGGGAAAATGTCCTTGGAAGACAAATGCATTTCAGCAGAATAATTAACTTAATTAACAAATTCACATGCATATTCATCAGGCTATTAATGTCTTCTCAGCTCAGCTTGATGAACATTGGTGTAATAACCATCTCATTTACATAGTGCATTCTACTGCATTCAAAAAGAAACATGCCTCTAGTTTGCATGCTTGTCTCTGAGCTCAACCCAGCTCCAACACACAACAGCCAGTCATTAACCTATCTATTAATTGCCCTGTTCCCCAGACTTGAATTGCAGATTCTGTTTCTCTGTGACCATACAGATCTCTAGTCTCCTCTCCCTCTCATTCTGTCTCTCCATCTCCGTCAGTCTGTCTCTTTCTTTCTCTTGCACTCTCTCTCTCTCTCTCTCTCTTTCTTGCTCTCTGGAGAATATCTTGGCACCAGTTCTGACTTTCTGTTCCCAAATGCTGCCAGCCTGCATCATGCGAAATTGCCATTTCCCTGGCCCTCTGTGGAGCAATCTTTAAAGGCAGTAAGGTGTGACGCCAAGAACTGGCAGCTTGGCAGCACAGCCTGCGGTTAGCAGAATGCAGGAGATTAGAGAGTGGGGGCTGCCTACCATGGACAAGTAGAATGGTATAAAAAACAGCAGCTGTCGGTATAATTCCTCTAACACTCTGCTTGTGTTCATATTAGAAAAACAGATTAAGCCCCACGCGATACTCATTTATTCCTGACATACGTTAATATTGTATATCTTAATCTGAAATAGCATCAGTATAGCATTGTGCCCCTGTTCTAGAATTGAGGAGGTGTGAAAATATAACAACATTTTATCAACAGAAACTGCATCACAAATCAAAGGGACAGAATCTATGGAGTCAAGAAACATCCCAGTTACAAGCAACGGGTATTAAAATACCGAAATAGAGAGCTCCATTTTCAGACAATGTGCAAAATGAAGGCAAACATATCCTATTAATCCATTGATTGAATAGGATGAAAGATGGAATTCAATCACTACTGTTTGAAACAAGATTAAGCAGAGGAAAAAGTGCATTTCAAAATGAAGCAGCTCCTACAGCCAGGGAGTTTAATGTCTCATTTGCTTCCAGATCGAACACACAACCTTGAGATTACGGTGGCGATCATTGAGAAATGAGTTAGAAAAGTGATTCTCCTTTTGTACCCGGTCCATTTCCAAACTATAAACTGAACATGCACAACACATCTCACCCGCTCCCCGACCAACCCCCCCCGCCCATATGCCACCCCCTTCCCCGCCCACCCCACTGCCCACCCTCACCCCTGCCCACATTTCACCATATCCCTATCCCCTGTCCATACCTCACCCCTCCCCTGTCCATATGTCAACCCCTTCCCTGCCCACCCCCCTGCCCAGCCTCTCCCCTGCCCACCCTCTCCCCTGCCCACCCTCTCCCCTGCCCCCCCTCCTGCCCACCCCTCTGCCCACCCCCTCCCCTGCCCACCCCCTCCCCTGCCCAACCCCCCTGCCCAGCCTCTCCCCTGCCCACCCCTCCTGCCCACCCCCCTGCCCCCTCCCCTGCCGATATGTCACCTCCTTCCCTGCCCACCCCCCTGCCCAGCCCCTCCCCTTCCCAGCCTCTCCCCTGCCCACCCCTCCTACCCACACCCCTGCCCACCCCCTCCCCTGCCCACCCCCCTGCCCACCCTCTCCTCTGCCCACCCCACCTACCCACCCCCTCCACTGCCCACACCTCACCCTATCCCCTGTCTCCCATACACATTTCACGCTTTTTCCACTGCACAATTATCACCCTATCCCTGTCCTTATCTAACAGCCTGTCCCTGCTGGTAACCCTTCGCTGCCAGCAGATATCTGTGCTCATTTCTAATGTCCTATTTCCAGAATAATTTCCTTCGTGTTTCTGGCTCTTTCTCTGCCTTACAGCAGGACATGTCGGCACCTGGTCGAGGGCGCTGGGAGCCTCGGTAACAACACCACATCATGACACCGACAAAATCAAGGGTCTCGTAGAAGAGTTACTGAATCAAAACATAAAATAAGTAACACAGTCAAAAAGCCGATGACAGCACATAATCTCAGCACCTGTCTTAAACATCTAGCTGCCCTGAACCTCCGTTAATTCAGCCGGGTAAGGAATATTTATGGGCAACACGGTAGCACAGTGGTTAGCACTGTGTCTTCACAGCGCCAGGGTCCCGGGTTCGATTCCCGGCTTGGGTCACTGTCTGTGCGGAGTCTGCACGTGCTCCCCGTGTCTGCGTGGGTTTCCTCCGGGTGCTCCGGTTTCCTCCCACAAGTCCCGAAAGATGTGCTGTTAGGTGAATTGGACATTCTGAATTCTCCCTCTGTGTACCTGAACAGGCGCCGGAATGTGGCGACTAGGGGCTTTTCACAGTAACTTCATTGCAGTGTTAATGTAAACCTACTTGTGACAATAAAGATTATTATTATTATTCACTTAAAGGATTCAGATCTTTTCAAATCCAGCAGCAATTCCGTGTTACATACAGACATATGTTTACAAGTCACGAAGCCACAGGCATGGGTCCTAAACTCTCGATTCAGGGTAAGTATCATTCACTGTCCGACTTTTCAAACATTCATTCATGAGATGTTGGTGTCGCTGGGCTGGGTCACCATATATTACCCACCCTTAACTGCCCTTAAACTCAGTGGCTCCTTTGGGCATTTCAGAGGGCATTTAAATGTCAACCACATTGCTGTGGCTCTGCAGTCACATGTAGGCCAGACCAGGTAAAGACGGCAGATTTCCATCCCGAAAGGACAATAATGAACCAGATCGTTTTTTACAACAATCGACAATGGTTTCATGGTCATCATTACACTTAGAATTCCAGATTTTTATTCAATTCAAATTTCACCATCTGTAGTTGTGGAATCTGAACCTCGGTCGCCGCAACGTTACCCTGGCTCTCTCGATTACTACATTACTCACTGTGCAGTCAATGTTTATTCAGGGTGAGGATCACTCACCGTGTAACTGTACAGAGTCACTGTTTATTCAGCAGGGTGAGGATCACTCACTGTGTAACTGTACAGAGTCACTGTTTATTCAGCAGGGTGAGGATCACTCACTGTGTAACTGTACAGAGTCACTGTTTATTCAGGGTGAGGATCACTCACTGTGTAACTGTACAGAGTCACTGTTTATTCAGAGTGAGGATCACTCACTGAGTAACTGTACAGAGTCACTGTTTATTCAGGGTGAGGATCACTCGCTGTATAACTGTACAGAGTCACTGTTTATTCAGCAGGGTGAGGATCACTCACTGTGTAACTGTACAGAGTCACTGTTTATTCAGGGTGAGGATCACTCACTGTGTAACTGTACAGGTCACTGTTTATTCAGCAGGGTGAGGATCACTCATTGTGTAACTGTACAGTGTCACTGTTTATTCAGGGTGAGGATCACTCACTGTGTAACTGTACAGTGTCACTGTTTATTCAGGGTGAGGATCACTCACTGTGTAACTGTACAGAGTCAATATTTTTCAGGGTGAGGTCCACTCACTGTGTAACTGTACAGTGTCACTGTTTATTCAGGGTGAGGTCCACTAACTGTGTAACTGTACAGAGTCGCTGTTTATTCAGGGTGAGGATCACTCACTGTGTAACTGTACAGAGTCACTGTTTATTCAGGGTGAGGATCACTCACTGTGTAACTGTACAGAGTAACTGTTTATTCAGGGTGAGGTCCACTCACTGTGTAACTGTACAGTGTCACTGTTTATTCAGGGTGAAGTCCACTCACTGTGTAACCGTACAGAGTCACTGTTTATTCAGGGTAAGGATCGCTCTGTGTAACTGTACAGTGTCACTGTTTATTCAGGGTAAGGATCACTCGCTGTGTAACTGTACAGAGTCACTGTTTATTGAGGGTGTGGATCACTCACTGTGGAACTGTACAGAGTCACTGTTTATTCAGCAGGGCGACGATCACTCGCTGTGTAACTGTACAGAGTCACTGTGTATTCAGGGTGAGGATCTGTTTATTCAGCAGGGTGAGGTTCACTCACTGTGTAACTGTACAGAGTCACTGTTTATTCAGGGTGACGATCACTCACAGTGTAACTGTACAGAGTCACTGTTTATTCAGGCTGAGGTTCACTCACTGTGTAACTGTACAGAGTCACGGTTTATTCAGGGGTACAGATCATTCTGTGTAAGTGTACAGAGTCACTGTTTATTCAGGGTGAGGATCACTCACTGAGTAACTGTACAGAGTCACTGTTTATTCAGGGTGAGGTTCACTCACTGTGTAACTGTACAGAGTCACTGTTTATTCAGGGTGAGGATCACTCACTGAGTAACTGTGCAGTGTCACTGGTGATTCAAGGTGAGGATCACTCACTGAGTAACTACAGAGTCACTGTTTATTCAGGGTGAGGATCACTCCCTGAGTAACTGTATAGAGTGACTGTTTATTCAGGGTGAGGTTCACTCACTGTGTAACTGTACAGAGTCACGGTTTATTCAGAGTGAGGTTCACTCACTGTGTAACTGTACAGAGTCACGGTTTATTCAGGGGTACAGATCATTCTGTGTAAGTGTACAGAGTCACTGTTTATTCAGGGTGAGGTTCACTCACTGTGTAACTGTACAGAGTCACTGTTTATTCAGGGTGAGGATGACTCACTGTGTAACTGTACAGAGTAACTGTTTATTCAGGGTAAGGATCACTCCCTGTGTAACTGTACAGCATCACTGTTTATTGAGGGTGAGGATCACTCACTGTGCAACTGTACAGAGTCACTGTTTATTCAGGGTGAGGGTCACACAAAGTGTAACTGCACAGAGCCACTGTTTATTGAGGGTGTGGATCACTCACTGTGTAACTGTACAGAGTCACTGTTTATTCAGGGTAAGGATCAATCACTGTGTAACAGTACAGAGTCACTGTTTACTCAGGGTAAGGATCACTCACTGTGTAACTGTACAGAGTCACTGTTTATTCAGGGTAAGGATCACTCACTGTGTAACTGTACAGAGTCACTGTTTATTCAGGGTAAGGATCACTCACTGTGTAACTGTACAGAGTCACTGTTTATTCAGGGTAAGGATCACTCACTGTGTAACTGTACAGAGTCACTGTTTACTCAGGGTAAGGATCACTCACTGTGTAACTGTACAGAGTCACTGTTAATTCAGGGGAAGGATCACTCACTGTGTAACTGTACAGAGTCACTGTTTATTCAGGGTAAGGATCACTCACTGTGTAACTGTACAGAGTCACTGTTTATTCAGGGTAAGGATCACTCACTGAGTAACTGTATAGATTCACTGTTTATTCAGGGTGAGGATCACACACAGTGTAACTGCACAGAGTCACTGTTTATTGAGGGTGTGGATCACTCACAGTGTAACTGTACAGAGTCACTGTTTATTCAGGGTAAGGATCACTCACGGTGTAACTGTACAGAGTCAAGGTTTATTCAGCAGGGTGAGGGTCACTCACTGTGTAACTGTACAGAGACAATGTTTATTCAGGGTGAGATTCACTCACTGTGTGACTGTACAGAGTCACTGTTTATTCAGGGTAAGGATCATTCAGTGAACTGTACAGAGAGTCACTGCTTATTCAGGGTGAAGATCACTCACTGTGTAACTGTACAGAGTCACTGTTTATTCAGGGTGAGGATCACTCACTGTGTAACTGTACAGAGTCACTGTTCATTCAGTGTGAGGTTCGCTCACTGTGTAACTGCACTGAGTCCCTGTTTATTAAGCAGGGTGAGGATCACTCACTGTGTAACTGTACAGAGTCACTGTTTATTCAAGGTGAGGTTCACTCACTGTGTAACTGTACAGAGTCACTGTTTATTCAGGGTGACGATCACCAACTGTGTAACTGGACAGAGTCTCTGTTTATTCAGGGTGAGGATCATACACTGTGCAACTGTACAGAGTCACTTTTTATTCAGGGTGAGGATCACTCACTGTGTAACTGTACAGAGACACTGTTTATTCAGGGCGAGGATCACTCATTGTGTAACTGTACAGAGTCACTGTTTATTGAGGGTGAGGATCACTCACTGTGTAACTGTACAGAGTCACGGTTTATTCAGGGGTACAGATCATTCTGTGTAAGTGTACAGAGTAACTGTTTATTCAGGGTAAGGATCACTCACTGTGTAACTGTACAGAGTCAAGGTTTATTCAGGGTGAGGATCACTCACTGTGTAACTGTACAGAGTCACTGTTTATTCAGGGTGAGGATCACTCACTGTGTAACTGTACAGAGTCACTGTTTATTCAGGGTAAGGATCACTCACTGTGTAACTGTACAGAGTCACTGTTTATTCAGAGTGAGGATCACTCACTGTGTAACTGTACAGAGTCACTATTTATTCAGGGTAAGGATCACTCACTTTGTAACTGTACAGAGTCACTGTTTATTCAGAGTGAGGATCACTCACTGTGTAAGTGTACAGAGTCACTGTTTATTCAGGGTGTGGATCACTCACTGTGTAACTGTACAGAGTCACAGTTTATTCAGAGTGAGGATCACTCACTGTGTAACTGTACAGAGTCACTGTTTATTCAGGGTAAGGATCACTCACTGTTTAACTATACAGAGTCACTGTTTATTGAGGGTGTGGATCACTCACTGTGTAACTGTACAGAGTCACTGTTTATTCAGGGTAAGGATCACTCACTGTGTAACTGAACAGAGTCAAGGTTTATTCAGCAGGGTGAGGGTCACTCACTGTGTAACTGTACAGAGACAATGTTTATTCAGGGTGAGATTCACTCACTGTGTGACTGTACAGAGGCACTGTCTTTTTCAGGGTGAGGATCATTCAGTGAACTGTACAGAGAGTCACTGTTCATTCAAGGAGAGGTTCACTCACTGTGTAACTGTACAGAGTCACTGTTTATTCAGGGTAAGGATCACTCACTGTGTAACTGCACAGAGTCACTGTTTATTGAGGGTGTGGATCACTCACTGTGTAACTGTACAGAGTCACTGTTTTTTCAGGGTGAGGATCACGCACTGTGTAACTGTACAGAGTCATTCTTTATTCAGGGTAAGGATCACTCACTGTGTAACTACAGAGTCACTGTTTATTCAGGGTGAGGATCACGCACTGTGTAACTGTACAGAGTCACTCTTTATTCAGGGTAAGGATCACTCACTGTGTAACTGTACAGAGTCACAGTTTATTCAGAGTGAGGATCACTCACTGTGTAACTGTACAGAGTCACTGTTTATTCAGGGTAAGGATCACTCACTGTGTAACTGTACAGAGTCACTGTTTATTCAGGGTAAGGACCACTCACTGTGTAACTGTACAGATTCACTGTTTATTCTGGGTGAGGATCACACACTGTGTAACTGTCCAGTGTCACTGTTTATTGAGGGTGTGGATCACTCACTGTGTAACTGTACAGAGTCACTGTTTATTCAGGGTGAGGATCACTATGTGTAACTGTACAGAGTCGCTGTTTATTCAGCATAAGGATCACTCACTGTGTAACTGTACAGAGTCACTGTTTATTCAGGGTGAAGATCACTCGCTGTGTAACTGTACCGAGTCACTGTTTATTCAGGGCGGGGTCCACTCACTGTGTAACTGTACAGAGTCACTGTTTATTCAGGGTGAGGATCACTCACTGTGTAACTGTACAGAGTCACTGCTTATTCAGCAGGGTGAGGATCACTCACTGTGTAACTGTACAGAGTCACTGTTTATTCAGGGTGAGGTTCACTCGCTGTGTAACTGTACAGAGTCACTGTTTATTGAGGGTGTGGATCACTGACTGTGTAACTGTACAGAGTGATTGTTTATTCAGGGTGAGGATCACTCACTGTGTAACTGTTCGGAGTCACTATTTATTGAGGGTGTGGATCACTCACTGTGTAACTGTACAGAGTCACTGTTTATTCAGGGTGAGGTTCACTCACTGTGTAACTGGAGAGAAACTGGTGATTCAAGGTGAGGATCACTCACTGAGTAACTGCAGAGTAACTGTTTCTTCAGAGTGAGGATCACTCCCTGAGTAACTGTATAGACTCATTGTTTATTCAGAGTGTGGTTCACTCACTGTGTAACTGTACAGAGTCATTGTTTATTCAGGGGTACAGATCATTCTGTGTAAGTGTACAGAGTCACTGTTTATTCAGGGTGAGGATCACTCACTGAGTAACTGTACAGAGTCACTGTTTATTCAGGGTAAGGATCACTCACTGTGTAACTGCACAGAGTCACTGTTTATTGAGGGTGTGGATCACTCACTGTGTACCTGTACAGAGTCACTGTTTATTCAGGGTGAGGATCACGCACTGTGTCACTGTACAGAGTCACTCTTTATTCAGGGTAAGTATCACTCACTGTGTAACTGTACAGAGTCAGTTTATTCAGAGTGAGGATCACTCACTGTGTAACTGTACAGAGTCACTATTTATTCAGGGTAAGGATAACTCACTGTGTAACTGTACAGAGTCAGTTTATTCAGAGTGAGGATCACTCACTGTGTAACTACAGAGTCACTGTTTATTCAGGGTGAGGATCACGCACTGTGTAAATGTACAGAGTGACTCTTTATTCAGGGTAAGGATCACTCACTGTGTAACTGTACAGAGTCACAGTTTATTCAGAGTGAGGATCACTCACTGTGTAACTGTACAGAGTCACTGTTTATTCAGGGTAAGGATCACTCACTGTGTAACTGTACAGAGTCACTGTTTATTCAGGGTAAGGACCACTCACTGTGTAACTGTACAGAGTCACTGTTTATTCTGGGTCGAGGATCACACACTGTGTAACTGTACAGTGTCACTGTTTATTGAGGGTGTGGATCACTCACTGTGTAACTGTACAGAGTCACTGTTTATTCAGGGTAAGGATCACTATGTGTAACTGTACAGAGTCGCTGTTTATTCAGCATAAGGATCACTCACTGTGTAACTGTACAGAGTCACTGTTTATTCAGGGTGAAGATCACTCGCTGTGTAACTGTACCGAGTCACTGTTTATTCAGGGCGAGGTCCACTCACTGTGTAACTGTACAGAGTCACTGTTTATTCAGGGTGAGGATCACTCACTGTGTAACTGTACAGAGTCACTGCTTATTCAGCAGGGTGAGGATCACTCACTGTGTAACTGTACAGAGTCACTGTTTATTCAGGGTGAGGTTCACTCGCTGCGTAACTGTACAGAGTCACTGTTTATTGAGGGTGTGGATCACTGACTGTGTAACTGTACAGAGTCATTGTTTATTCAGGGTGAGGATCACTCACTGTGTAACTGTACAGAGTCACTATTTATTGAGGGTGTGGATCACTCACTGTGTAACTGTACAGAGTCACTGTTTATTCAGTGTGAGGTTCACTCACTGTGTAACTGGAGAGAAACTGGTGATTCAAGGTGAGGATCACTCACTGAGTAACTACAGAGTAACTGTATCTTCAGAGTGAGGATCACTCCCTGAGTAACTGTATAGACTCATTGTTTGTTCAGAGTGAGGTTCACTCACTGTGTAACTGTACAGAGTCACTGTTTATTCAGGGGTACAGATCATTCTGTGTAAGTGTACAGAGTCACTGTTTATTCAGGGTGAGGATCACTCACTGAGTAACTGTACAGAGTCACTGTTTATTCAGGGTGAGGTTCACTCACTGTGTAACTGTACAGAGTCACTGTTTATTCAGCGTGAGGATGACTCACTGTGTAACTGTACAGAGTCACTGTTTATTCAGGGTAAGGATCACTGCCTGTGTAACTGTACAGCATCACTGTTAATTCAGTATGAGGATCACTCACTGTGTAACTGTATAGATTCACAGTTTATTGAGGGTGTGGATCACTCACTGTGTAACTGTACAGAGTCACTGTTTATTCAGGGTAAGGATCACTCACTGTGTAACTGTACAGAGTCACTTTTTATTCAGGGTGAGGATCACTCACTGTGTAACTGTACAGAGTAACTGTTTATTCAGGGTGAGGTCCACTCACTGTGTAACTGTACAGTGTCACTGTTTATTCAGGGTGAGGACCACTCACTGTGTAACTGTACAGAGTCACTGTTTATTCAGGGTAAGGATCGCTCTGTGTAACTGTACAGAGTCACTGTTTATTCAGGGTAAGGATCACTCGCTGTGTAACTGTACAGAGTCACTGTTTATTGAGGGTGTGGATCACTCACTGTGGAACTGTACAGAGTCACTGTTTATTCAGCAGGGCGAGGATCACTCGCTGTGTAACTGTACAGAGTCACTGGGTATTCAGGGTGAGGATCACTCACTATGTAACTGTACAGAGTCACTGTTTATTCAGCAGGGTGAGGTTCACTCACTGTGTAACTGTACAGAGTCACTGTTTATTCAGGGTGACGATCACTCACTGTGTAACTGTACAGAGAGTCACTGCTTATTCAGGGTGAAGATCACTCACTGTGTAACTGTACAGAGTCACTGTTTATTCAGGGTAAGGATCACTGCCTGCGTAACTGTACAGCATCACTGTTAATTCAGTATGAGGATCACTCACTGTGTAACTGTATAGATTCACAGTTTATTGAGGGTGTGGATCACTCACTGTGTAACTGTACAGAGTCACTGTTTATTCAGGGTAAGGATCACTCACTGTGTAACTGTACAGAGTCACTGTTTATTGAGGGTGAGGATCACTCACTGTGTAACTGTACAGAGTCACTGTTTATTCAGGGTGAGGTCCACTCACTGTGTAACTGTACAGTGTCACTGTTTATTCAGGGTGAGGTCCACTCACTGTGTAACTGTACAGAGTCGCTGTTTATTCAGGGTGAGGATCACTCACTGTGTAACTGTACAGAGTCACTGTTTATTCAGGGTGAGGATCACTCACTGTGTAACTGTACAGAGTAACTGTTTATTCAGGGTGAGGTCCACTCACTGTGTAACTGTACAGTGTCACTGTTTATTCAGGGTGAGGTCCACTCACTGTGTAACTGTACAGAGTCACTGTTTATTCAGGGTAAGGATCGCTCTGTGTAACTGTACAGAGTCACTGTTTATTCAGGGTGTGGATCACTCGCTGTGTAACTGTACAGAGTCACTGTGTATTCAGGGTGAGGATCACTCACTATGTAACTGTACAGAGTCACTGTTTATTCAGCAGGGTGAGGTTCACTCACTGTGTAACTGTACAGAGTCACTGTTTATTCAGGGTGACGATCACTCACTGTGTAACTGTACAGAGAGTCACTGCTTATTCAGGGTGAAGATCACTCACTGTGTAACTGTACAGAGTCACTGTTTATTCAGGGTGAGGATCACTCACTGTGTAACTGTACAGAGTCACTGTTCATTCAGGGTGAGGTTCACTCACTGTGTAACTGCACTGAGTCACTGTTTATTAAGCAGGGTCAGGATCACTCACTGTGTAACTGTACAGAGTCACTGTTTATTCAAGGTGAGGTTCACTCACTGTGTAACTGTACAGAGTCACTGTTTACTCAGGGTGACGATCACCAACTGTGTAACTGGACAGAGTCTCTGTTTATTCAGGGTGAGGATCATACACTGTGCAACTGTACAGAGTCACTTTTTATTCAGGGTGAGGATCACTCACTGTGTAACTTTACAGAGACACTGTTTATTCAGGGCGAGGATCACTCATTGTGTAACTGTACAGAGTCACTGTTTATTGAGGGTGAGGATCACTCACTGTGTAACTGTACAGAGTCAAGGTTTATTCAGGGTGAGGATCACTCACTGTGTAACTGTACAGAGTCACTGTTTATTCAGGGTGAGGATCACTCACTGTGTAACTGTACAGAGTCACTGTTTATTCAGGGTAAGGATCACTCACTGTGTAACTGTACAGAGTCACTGTTTATTCAGAGTGAGGATCACTCACTGTGTAACTGTACAGAGTCACTATTTATTCAGGGTAAGGATCACTCACTGTGTAACTGTACAGTGTCACTGTTTATTCAGTGTGAGGATCACTCACTGTGTAACTGTACAGAGTCACTGTTTATTCAGTGTGAGGATCACTCACTGTGTAACTGTACAGAGTCACTGTTTATTCAGAGTGAGGATCACTCACTGTGTAACTGTACAGAGTCACTATTTATTCAGGGTAAGGATCACTCACTGTGTAACTGCACAGAGTCACTGTTTAACCAGGGTGAGGGTCACTCACTGTGTAACTGTACAGAGTTACTGTTTATTCAGGGTGAGGATCACTCACTGTGGAACTGTACAGAGTCACTGTTTAACCAGGGTGAGGGTCACTCACTGTGTAACTGTACAGAGTTACTGTTTATTCAGGGTGAGGATCACTCACAGTGTAACTGTACAGTGTCACTGTTTATTCAGTGTGAGGATCACTCACTGTGTAACTGCACAGAGTCACTGTTTAACCAGGGTGAGGGTCACTCACTGTGTAACTGTACAGAGTTACTGTTTATTCAGGGTGAGGATCACTCACTGTGTAACTGTACAGAGTCACTGTTTATTCAGGGTGAGGATCACTCACTGTGTAAGTGTACAGAGTCACTGTTTATTCAGGGTGAGGATCACTCACTGAGTAACTGTACAGAGTCACTGTTTATTCAGCGTGAGGTTCACTCACTGTGTAACTGTACAGAGTCACTGTTTATTCAGTGTGAGGATCACTCACTGTGTAACTGTACAGTGTCACTGTTTATTCAGTGTGAGGATCACTCACTGTGTAACTGTACAGAGTCACTGTTTATTCAGTGTGAGGATCACTCACTGTGTAACTTTACAGAGTCACTGTTTATTCAGGGTGAGGATCACTCACTGTGTAACTGTACAGAGTCACGGTTTATTCAGGGGTACAGATCATTCTGTGTAAGTGTACAGAGTAACTGTTTATTCAGGGTAAGGATCACTCACTGTGTAACTGTACAGAGTCAAGGTTTATTCAGGGTGAGGATCACTCACTGTGTAACTGTACAGAGTCACTGTTTATTCAGGGTGAGGATCACTCACTGTGTAACTGTACAGAGTCACTGTTTATTCAGGGTAAGGATCACTCACTGTGTAACTGTACAGAGTCACTGTTTATTCAGTGTGAGGATCACTCACTGTGTAACTGTACAGTGTCACTGTTTATTCAGTGTGAGGATCACTCACTGTGTAACTGTACAGAGTCACTGTTTATTCAGTGTGAGGATCACTCACTGTGTAACTTTACAGAGTCACTGTTTATTGAGGGTGAGGATCACTCACTGTGTAACTGTACAGAGTCACGGTTTATTCAGGGGTACAGATCATTCTGTGTAAGTGTACAGAGTAACTGTTTATTCAGGGTAAGGATCACTCACTGTGTAACTGTACAGAGTCAAGGTTTATTCAGGGTGAGGATCACTCACTGTGTAACTGTACAGAGTCACTGTTTATTCAGGGTGAGGATCACTCACTGTGTAACTGTACAGAGTCACTGTTTATTCAGGGTAAGGATCACTCACTGTGTAACTGTACAGAGTCACTGTTTATTCAGAGTGAGGATCACTCACTGTGTAACTGTACAGAGTCACTATTTATTCAGGGTAAGGATCACTCACTTTGTAACTGTACAGAGTCACTGTTTATTCAGAGTGAGGATCACTCACTTTGTAACTGTACAGAGTCACTGTTTATTCAGAGTGAGGATCACTCACTGTGTAACTGTACAGAGTCACTGTTTATTCAGCAGGGTGAGGTTCACTCACTGTGTAACTGTACAGAGTCACGGTTTATTCAGGGGTACAGATCATTCTGTGTAAGTGTACAGAGTAACTGTTTATTCAGGGTAAGGATCACTCACTGTGTAACTGTACAGAGTCAAGGTTTATTCAGGGTGAGGATCACTCACTGTGTAACTGTACAGAGTCACTGTTTATTCAGGGTGAGGATCACTCACTGTGTAACTGTACAGAGTCACTGTTTATTCAGGGTAAGGATCACTCACTGTGTAACTGTACAGAGTCACTGTTTATTCAGGTTAAGGATCACTCACTGTGTAACTGTACAGAGTCACTGTTTATTCAGGGTGAGGATCACTCACTGTGTAACTGTACAGAGTCACTGTTTATTCAGGGTAAGGATCACTCACTGTGTAACTGTACAGAGTCACTGTTTATTCAGAGTGAGGATCACTCACTGTGTAACTGTACAGAGTCACTATTTATTCAGGGTAAGGATCACTCACTTTGTAACTGTACAGAGGCACTGTTTATTCAGGGTGTGGATCACTCACTGTGTAACTGTACAGAGTCACTGTTTATTCAGGGTGAGGATCACTCACTGTGTAACTGTACAGAGTCACTGTTTATTCAGGGTGAGGATCACTCTCTGTGTAACTGTACAGAGTCACTGTTTATTCAGCAGGGTGAGGATCACTCACTGTGTAACTGTACAGAGTCAAGGTTTATTCAGGGTGAGGATCACTCACTGTGTAACTGTACAGAGTCACTGTTTATTCAGGGTGAGGATCACTCACTGTGTAACTGTACAGAGTCACTGTTTATTCAGGGTGTGGATCACTCACTGTGTAACTGTACAGAGTCACAGTTTATTCAGAGTGAGGATCACTCACTGTGTAACTGTACAGAGTCACTGTTTATTCAGGGTAAGGATCACTCACTGTTTAACTATACAGAGTCACTGTTTATTGAGGGTGTGGATCACTCACTGTGTAACTGTACAGAGTCACTGTTTATTCAGGGTAAGGATCACTCACTGTGTAACTGAACAGAGTCAAGGTTTATTCAGCAGGGTGAGGGTCACTCACTGTGTAACTGTACAGAGACAATGTTTATTCAGGGTGAGATTCACTCACTGTGTGACTGTACAGAGGCACTGTCTTTTTCAGGGTGAGGATCATTCAGTGAACTGTACAGAGAGTCACTGTTCATTCAAGGAGAGGTTCACTCACTGTGTAACTGTACAGAGTCACTGTTTATTCAGGGTAAGGATCACTCACTGTGTAACTGCACAGAGTCACTGTTTATTGAGGGTGTGGATCACTCACTGTGTAACTGTACAGAGTCACTGTTTTTTCAGGGTGAGGATCACGCACTGTGTAACTGTACAGAGTCACTCTTTATTCAGGGTAAGGATCACTCACTGTGTAACTACAGAGTCACTGTTTATTCAGGGTGAGGATCACGCACTGTGTAACTGTACAGAGTCACTCTTTATTCAGGGTAAGGATCAATCACTGTGTAACTGTACAGAGTCACAGTTTATTCAGAGTGAGGATCACTCACTGTGTAACTGTACAGAGTCACTGTTTATTCAGGGTAAGGATCACTCACTGTGTAACTGTACAGAGTCACTGTTTATTCAGGGTAAGGACCACTCACTGTGTAACTGTACAGATTCACTGTTTATTCTGGGTGAGGATGACACACTGTGTAACTGTACAGTGTCACTGTTTATTGAGGGTGTGGATCACTCACTGTGTAACTGTACAGAGTCACTGTTTATTCAGGGTAAGGATCACTATGTGTAACTGTACAGAGTCGCTGTTTATTCAGCATAAGGATCACTCACTGTGTAACTGTACAGAGTCACTGTTTATTCAGGGTGAAGATCACTCGCTGTGTAACTGTACCGAGTCACTGTTTATTCAGGGCGAGGTCCACTCACTGTGTAACTGTACAGAGTCACTGTTTATTCAGGGTGAGGATCACTCACTGTGTAACTGTACAGAGTCACTGCTTATTCAGCAGGGTGAGGATCACTCACTGTGTAACTGTACAGAGTCACTGTTTATTCAGGGTGAGGTTCACTCGCTGTGTAACTGTACAGAGTCACTGTTTATTGAGGGTGTGGATCACTGACTGTGTAACTGTACAGAGTGATTGTTTATTCAGGGTGAGGATCACTCACTGTGTAACTGTTCGGAGTCACTATTTATTGAGGGTGTGGATCACTCACTGTGTAACTGTACAGAGTCACTGTTTATTCAGGGTGAGGTTCACTCCCTGTGTAACTGGAGAGAAACTGGTGATTCAAGGTGAGGATCACTCACTGAGTAACTGCAGAGTAACTGTTTCTTCAGAGTGAGGATCACTCCCTGAGTAACTGTATAGACTCATTGTTTATTCAGAGTGTGGTTCACTCACTGTGTAACTGTACAGAGTCATTGTTTATTCAGGGGTACAGATCATTCTGTGTAAGTGTACAGAGTCACTGTTTATTCAGGGTGAGGATCACTCACTGAGTAACTGTACAGAGTCACTGTTTATTCAGGGTAAGGATCACTCACTGTGTAACTGCACAGAGTCACTGTTTATTGAGGGTGTGGATCACTCACTGTGTACCTGTACAGAGTCACTGTTTATTCAGGGTGAGGATCACGCACTGTGTAACTGTACAGAGTCACTCTTTATTCAGGGTAAGTATCACTCACTGTGTAACTGTACAGAGTCACAGTTTATTCAGAGTGAGGATCACTCACTGTGTAACTGTACAGAGTCACTATTTATTCAGGGTAAGGATAACTCACTGTGTAACTGTACAGAGTCAGTTTATTCAGAGTGAGGATCACTCACTGTGTAACTACAGAGTCACTGTTTATTCAGGGTGAGGATCACGCACTGTGTAAATGTACAGAGTGACTCTTTATTCAGGGTAAGGATCACTCACTGTGTAACTGTACAGAGTCACAGTTTATTCAGAGTGAGGATCACTCACTGTGTAACTGTACAGAGTCACTGTTTATTCAGGGTAAGGATCACTCACTGTGTAACTGTACAGAGTCACTGTTTATTCAGGGTAAGGACCACTCACTGTGTAACTGTACAGAGTCACTGTTTATTCTGGGTGAGGATCACACACTGTGTAACTGTACAGTGTCACTGTTTATTGAGGGTGTGGATCACTCACTGTGTAACTGTACAGAGTCACTGTTTATTCAGGGTAAGGATCACTATGTGTAACTGTACAGAGTCGCTGTTTATTCAGCATAAGGATCACTCACTGTGTAACTGTACAGAGTCACTGTTTATTCAGGGTGAAGATCACTCGCTGTGTAACTGTACCGAGTCACTGTTTATTCAGGGCGAGGTCCACTCACTGTGTAACTGTACAGAGTCACTGTTTATTCAGGGTGAGGATCACTCACTGTGTAATTGTACAGAGTCACTGCTTATTCAGCAGGGTGAGGATCACTCACTGTGTAACTGTACAGAGTCACTGTTTATTCAGGGTGAGGTTCACTCGCTGTGTAACTGTACAGAGTCACTGTTTATTGAGGGTGTGGATCACTGACTGTGTAACTGTACAGAGTCATTGTTTATTCAGGGTGAGGATCACTCACTGTGTAACTGTACAGAGTCACTATTTATTGAGGGTGTGGATCACTCACTGTGTAACTGTACAGAGTCACTGTTTATTCAGTATGAGGATCACTCACTGTGTAACTGTATAGATTCACAGTTTATTGAGGGTGTGGATCACTCACTGTGTAACTGTACAGAGTCACTGTTTATTCAGGGTAAGGATCACTCACTGTGTAACTGTACAGAGTCACTGTTTATTCAGGGTGAGGATCACTCACTGTGTAACTGTACAGAGTAACTGTTTATTCAGGGTGAGGTCCACTCACTGTGTAACTGTACAGTGTCACTGTTTATTCAGGGTGAGGTCCACTCACTGTGTAACTGTACAGAGTCACTGTTTATTCAGGGTAAGGATCGCTCTGTGTAACTGTACAGAGTCACTGTTTATTCAGGGTAAGGATCACTCGCTGTGTAACTGTACAGAGTCACTGTTTATTGAGGGTGTGGATCACTCACTGTGGAACTGTACAGAGTCACTGTTTATTCAGCAGGGCGAGGATCACTCGCTGTGTAACTGTACAGAGTCACTGGGTATTCAGGGTGAGGATCACTCACTATGTAACTGTACAGAGTCACTGTTTATTCAGCAGGGTGAGGTTCACTCACTGTGTAACTGTACAGAGTCACTCTTTATTCAGGGTGACGATCACTCACTGTGTAACTGTACAGAGAGTCACTGCTTATTCAGGGTGAAGATCACTCACTGTGTAACTGTACAGAGTCACTGTTTATTCAGGGTAAGGATCACTGCCTGCGTAACTGTACAGCATCACTGTTAATTCAGTATGAGGATCACTCACTGTGTAACTGTATAGATTCACAGTTTATTGAGGGTGTGGATCACTCACTGTGTAACTGTACAGAGTCACTGTTTATTCAGGGTAAGGATCACTCACTGTGTAACTGTACAGAGTCACTGTTTATTGAGGGTGAGGATCACTCACTGTGTAACTGTACAGAGTCACTGTTTATTCAGGGTGAGGTCCACTCACTGTGTAACTGTACAGTGTCACTGTTTATTCAGGGTGAGGTCCACTCACTGTGTAACTGTACAGAGTCGCTGTTTATTCAGGGTGAGGATCACTCACTGTGTAACTGTACAGAGTCACTGTTTATTCAGGGTGAGGATCACTCACTGTGTAACTGTACAGAGTAACTGTTTATTCAGGGTGAGGTCCACTCACTGTGTAACTGTACAGTGTCACTGTTTATTCAGGGTGAGGTCCACTCACTGTGTAACTGTACAGAGTCACTGTTTATTCAGGGTAAGGATCGCTCTGTGTAACTGTACAGAGTCACTGTTTATTCAGGGTGTGGATCACTCGCTGTGTAACTGTACAGAGTCACTGTGTATTCAGGGTGAGGATCACTCACTATGTAACTGTACAGAGTCACTGTTTATTCAGCAGGGTGAGGTTCACTCACTGTGTAACTGTACAGAGTCACTGTTTATTCAGGGTGACGATCACTCACTGTGTAACTGTACAGAGAGTCACTGCTTATTCAGGGTGAAGATCACTCACTGTGTAACTGTACAGAGTCACTGTTTATTCAGGGTGAGGATCACTCACTGTGTAACTGTACAGAGTCACTGTTCATTCAGGGTGAGGTTCACTCACTGTGTAACTGCACTGAGTCACTGTTTATTAAGCAGGGTGAGGATCACTCACTGTGTAACTGTACAGAGTCACTGTTTATTCAAGGTGAGGTTCACTCACTGTGTAACTGTACAGAGTCACTGTTTACTCAGGGTGACGATCACCAACTGTGTAACTGGACAGAGTCTCTGTTTATTCAGGGTGAGGATCATACACTGTGCAACTGTACAGATTCACTTTTTATTCAGGGTGAGGATCACTCACTGTGTAACTTTACAGAGACACTGTTTATTCAGGGCGAGGATCACTCACTGTGTAACTGTACAGAGTCACTGTTTATTGAGGGTGAGGATCACTCACTGTGTAACTGTACAGAGTCACGGTTTATTCAGGGGTACAGATCATTCTGTGTAAGTGTACAGAGTCACTGTTTATTCAGGGTAAGGATCACTCACTGTGTAACTGTACAGAGTCAAGGTTTATTCAGGGTGAGGATCACTCACTGTGTAACTGTACAGAGTCACTGTTTATTCAGGGTGAGGATCACTCACTGTGTAACTGTACAGAGTCACTGTTTATTCAGGGTAAGGATCACTCACTGTGTAACTGTACAGAGTCACTGTTTATTCAGAGTGAGGATCACTCACTGTGTAACTGTACAGAGTCACTATTTATTCAGGGTAAGGATCACTCACTGTGTAACTGTACAGAGTCACTGTTTATTCAGAGTGAGGATCACTCACTGTGTAACTGTACAGAGTCACTGTTTATTCAGCGTGAGGATCACTCACTGTGTAACTGTACAGAGTCACTGTTTATTCAGGGTAAGGATCACTCACTGTTTAACTGTACAGAGTCACTGTTTATTGAGGGTGTGGATCACTCACTGTGTAACTGTACAGAGTCACTGTTTATTCAGCGTGAGGATCACTCACTGTGTAACTGTACAGAGTCACTGTTTATTCAGGGCGAGGATCACTCATTGTGTAACTGTACAGAGTCACTGTTTATTCAGGGTGTGGATCACTCACTGTGTAACTGTACAGAGTCACAGTTTATTCAGAGTGAGGATCACTCACTGTGTAACTGTACAGAGTCACTGTTTATTCAGGGTAAGGATCACTCACTGTTTAACTGTACAGAGTCACTGTTTATTGAGGGTGTGGATCACTCACTGTGTAACTGTACAGAGTCACTGTTTATTCAGGGTAAGGATCACTCACTGTGTAACTGTACAGAGTCAAGGTTTATTCAGCAGGGTGAGGGTCACTCACTGTGTAACTGTACAGAGACAATGTTTGTTCAGGGTGAGATTCACTCACTGTGTGACTGTACAGAAGCACTGTCTTTTTCAGGGTGAGGATCACTCACTGAGTAACTGTAGAGTGTCACTGGTGATTCAAGGTGAGGATCACTCACTGAGTAACTACAGAGTCACTGTTTATTCAGGGTGAGGATCACTCCCTGAGTAACTGTACAGAGTCACGGTTTATTCAGGGGTACAGATCATTCTGTGTAAGTGTACAGAGTCACTGTTTATTCAGGGTGAGGATCACTCACTGAGTAACTGTACAGAGTCACTGTTTATTCAGGGTGAGGATCACTCACTGAGTAACTGTACAGAGTCACTGTTTATTCAGGGTGAGGATCACTCTCTGTGTAACTGTACAGAGTCACTGTTTATTCAGGGTGAGGATCACTCACTGAGTAACTGTACAGAGTGACTGTTTATTCAGGGTGAGGTTCACTCACTGTGTAACTGTACAGAGTCACTGTTTATTCAGGGTGAGGATGACTCACTGTGTAACTGTACAGAGTAACTGTTTATTCAGTGTAAGGATCACTCCCTGTGTAACTGTATAGCATCACTGTTTATTGAGGGTGAGGATCACTCGCTGTGTAACTGTACAGAGTCACTGGGTATTCAGGGTGAGGATCACTCACTATGTAACTGTACAGAGTCACTGTTTATTCAGCAGGGTGAGGTTCACTCACTGTGTAACTGTACAGAGTCACTCTTTATTCAGGGTGACGATCACTCACTGTGTAACTGTACAGAGAGTCACTGCTTATTCAGGGTGAAGATCACTCACTGTGTAACTGTACAGAGTCACTGTTTATTCAGGGTAAGGATCACTGCCTGCGTAACTGTACAGCATCACTGTTAATTCAGTATGAGGATCACTCACTGTGTAACTGTATAGATTCACAGTTTATTGAGGGTGTGGATCACTCACTGTGTAACTGTACAGAGTCACTGTTTATTCAGGGTAAGGATCACTCACTGTGTAACTGTACAGAGTCACTGTTTATTGAGGGTGAGGATCACTCACTGTGTAACTGTACAGAGTCACTGTTTATTCAGGGTGAGGTCCACTCACTGTGTAACTGTACAGTGTCACTGTTTATTCAGGGTGAGGTCCACTCACTGTGTAACTGTACAGAGTCGCTGTTTATTCAGGGTGAGGATCACTCACTGTGTAACTGTACAGAGTCACTGTTTATTCAGGGTGAGGATCACTCACTGTGTAACTGTACAGAGTAACTGTTTATTCAGGGTGAGGTCCACTCACTGTGTAACTGTACAGTGTCACTGTTTATTCAGGGTGAGTTCCACTCACTGTGTAACTGTACAGAGTCACTGTTTATTCAGGGTAAGGATCGCTCTGTGTAACTGTACAGAGTCACTGTTTATTCAGGGTGTGGATCACTCGCTGTGTAACTGTACAGAGTCACTGTGTATTCAGGGTGAGGATCACTCACTATGTAACTGTACAGAGTCACTGTTTATTCAGCAGGGTGAGGTTCACTCACTGTGTAACTGTACAGAGTCACTGTTTATTCAGGGTGACGATCACTCACTGTGTAACTGTACAGAGAGTCACTGCTTATTCAGGGTGAAGATCACTCACTGTGTAACTGTACAGAGTCACTGTTTATTCAGGGTGAGGATCACTCACTGTGTAACTGTACAGAGTCACTGTTCATTCAGGGTGAGGTTCACTCACTGTGTAACTGCACTGAGTCACTGTTTATTAAGCAGGGTGAGGATCACTCACTGTGTAACTGTACAGAGTCACTGTTTATTCAAGGTGAGGTTCACTCACTGTGTAACTGTACAGAGTCACTGTTTACTCAGGGTGACGATCACCAACTGTGTAACTGGACAGAGTCTCTGTTTATTCAGGGTGAGGATCATACACTGTGCAACTGTACAGATTCACTTTTTATTCAGGGTGAGGATCACTCACTGTGTAACTTTACAGAGACACTGTTTATTCAGGGCGAGGATCACTCACTGTGTAACTGTACAGAGTCACTGTTTATTGAGGGTGAGGATCACTCACTGTGTAACTGTACAGAGTCACGGTTTATTCAGGGGTACAGATCATTCTGTGTAAGTGTACAGAGTCACTGTTTATTCAGGGTAAGGATCACTCACTGTGTAACTGTACAGAGTCAAGGTTTATTCAGGGTGAGGATCACTCACTGTGTAACTGTACAGAGTCACTGTTTATTCAGGGTGAGGATCACTCACTGTGTAACTGTACAGAGTCACTGTTTATTCAGGGTAAGGATCACTCACTGTGTAACTGTACAGAGTCACTGTTTATTCAGAGTGAGGATCACTCACTGTGTAACTGTACAGAGTCACTATTTATTCAGGGTAAGGATCACTCACTGTGTAACTGTACAGAGTCACTGTTTATTCAGAGTGAGGATCACTCACTGTGTAACTGTACAGAGTCACTGTTTATTCAGCGTGAGGATCACTCACTGTGTAACTGTACAGAGTCACTGTTTATTCAGGGTAAGGATCACTCACTGTTTAACTGTACAGAGTCACTGTTTATTGAGGGTGTGGATCACTCACTGTGTAACTGTACAGAGTCACTGTTTATTCAGCGTGAGGATCACTCACTGTGTAACTGTACAGAGTCACTGTTTATTCAGGGCGAGGATCACTCATTGTGTAACTGTACAGAGTCACTGTTTATTCAGGGTGTGGATCACTCACTGTGTAACAGTACAGAGTCACAGTTTATTCAGAGTGAGGATCACTCACTGTGTAACTGTACAGAGTCACTGTTTATTCAGGGTAAGGATCACTCACTGTTTAACTGTACAGAGTCACTGTTTATTGAGGGTGTGGATCACTCACTGTGTAACTGTACAGAGTCACTGTTTATTCAGGGTAAGGATCACTCACTGTGTAACTGTACAGAGTCAAGGTTTATTCAGCAGGGTGAGGGTCACTCACTGTGTAACTGTACAGAGACAATGTTTGTTCAGGGTGAGATTCACTCACTGTGTGACTGTACAGAAGCACTGTCTTTTTCAGGGTGAGGATCACTCACTGAGTAACTGTAGAGTGTCACTGGTGATTCAAGGTGAGGATCACTCACTGAGTAACTACAGAGTCACTGTTTATTCAGGGTGAGGATCACTCCCTGAGTAACTGTACAGAGTCACGGTTTATTCAGGGGTACAGATCATTCTGTGTAAGTGTACAGAGTCACTGTTTATTCAGGGTGAGGATCACTCACTGAGTAACTGTACAGAGTCACTGTTTATTCAGGGTGAGGATCACTCACTGAGTAACTGTACAGAGTCACTGTTTATTCAGGGTGAGGATCACTCTCTGTGTAACTGTACAGAGTCACTGTTTATTCAGGGTGAGGATCACTCACTGAGTAACTGTACAGAGTGACTGTTTATTCAGGGTGAGGTTCACTCACTGTGTAACTGTACAGAGTCACTGTTTATTCAGGGTGAGGATGACTCACTGTGTAACTGTACAGAGTAACTGTTTATTCAGTGTAAGGATCACTCCCTGTGTAACTGTATAGCATCACTGTTTATTGAGGGTGAGGATCACTCACTGTGTAACTGTACAGAGTCACTGTTTATTCAGGGTGAGGATCACACACAGTGTAACTGCACAGAGCCACTGTTTATTGAGGGTGTGGATCACTCACTGTGTAACTGTACAGAGTCACTGTTTATTCAGGGTGAGGATCACACACAGTGTAACTGCACAGAGTCACTGTTTATTGAGGGTTGGATCACTCACTGTGTAACTGTACAGAGTCACTGTTTATTCAGGGTAAGGATCAATCACTGTGTAACAGTACAGAGTCACTGTTTACTCAGGGTAAGGATCACTCACTGTGTAACTGTACAGAGTCACTGTTTATTCAGGGTAAGGATCACTCACTGTGTAACTGTACAGAGTCACTGTTTATTCAGGGTAAGGATCACTCACTGTGTAACTGTACAGAGTCACTGTTTACTCAGGGTAAGGATCACTCACTGTGTAACTGTACAGAGTCACTGTTTATTCAGGGTAAGGATCACTCACTGTGTAACTGTACAGAGTCACTGTTTATTCAGGGTAAGGATCACTCACTGTGTAACTGTACAGAGTCACTGTTTATTCAGGGTAAGGATCACTCACTGAGTAACTGTATAGATTCACTGTTTATTCAGGGTGAGGATGACACACAGTGTAACTGCACAGAGTCACTGTTTATTGAGGGTGTGGATCACTCACTGTGTAACTGTACAGAGTCACTGTTTATTCAGGGTAAGGATCACTCACTGTGTAACTGTACAGAGTCAAGGTTTATTCAGCAGGGTGAGGGTCACTCACTGTGTAACTGTACAGAGTCGATGTTTATTCAGCATAAGGATCACTCACTGTGTAACTGTACAGAGTCACTGTTTATTCAGGGTGAAGATCACTCGCTGTGTAACTGTACAGATTCACTGTTTATTCAGGGCGAGGTCCACTCACTGTGTAACTGTACAGAGTCACTGTTTATTCAGGGTGAGGATCACTCACTGTGTAACTGTACAGAGTCACTGTTTATTCAGCAGGGTGTGGATCACTCACTGTGTAACTGTACAGAGTCACTGTTTATTCAGGGTGAGGATCACTCGCTGTGTAACTGTACAGAGTCACTGTTTATTGAGGGTGTGGATCACTGACTGTGTAACTGTACAGAGTCACTGTTTATTCAGGGTGAGGATCACTCACTGTGTAACTGTACAGAGTCACTATTTATTGAGGGTGTGGATCACTCACTGTGTAACTGTACAGAGTCACTGTTTATTCAGGGTGAGGTTCACTCACTGTGTAACTGGAGAGAAAGTGGTGATTCAAGGTGAGGATCACTCACTGAGTAACTACAGAGTCACTGTTTCTTCAGAGTGAGGATCACTCCCTGAGTAACTGTATAGACTCATTGTTTATTCAGAGTGAGCTTCACTCACTGTGTAACTGTACAGAGTCACAGTTTATTCAGGGGTACAGGCCATTCTGTGTAAGTGTACAGAGTCACTGTTTATTCAGGGTGAGGATCACTCACTGAGTAACTGTACAGAGTCACTGTTTATTCAGGGTGAGGTTCACTCACTGTGTAACTGTACAGAGTCACTGTTTATTCAGCGTGAGGATGACTCACTGTGTAACGGTACAGAGTCACTGTTTATTCAGGGTAAGGATCACTCCCTGTGTAACTGTACAGCATCACTCTTTATTCAGTGTGAGGATCACTCACTGTGTAACTGTATAGATTCACTGTTTATTGAGGGTGTCGATCACTCACTGCGTAACTGTACAAAGTCACTGTTTATTCAGGGTAAGGATCACTCACTGTGTAACTGTACAGAGTCACTGTTTATTCAGCAGGGTGAGGATCACTCACTGTGTAACTGTACAGAGTCAAGGTTTATTCAGGGTGAGGATCACTCACTGTGTAACTGTACAGAGTCACTGTTTATTCAGGGTGAGGATCACTCACTGTGTAACTGTACAGAGTCACTGTTTATTCAGGGTGTGGATCACTCACTGTGTAACTGTACAGAGTCACAGTTTATTCAGAGTGAGGATCACTCACTGTGTAACTGTACAGAGTCACTGTTTATTCAGGGTAAGGAGCACTCACTGTTTAACTATACAGAGTCACTGTTTATTGAGGGTGTGGATCACTCACTGTGTAACTGTACAGAGTCACTGTTTATTCAGGGTAAGGATCACTCACTGTGTAACTGAACAGAGTCAAGGTTTATTCAGCAGGGTGAGGGTCACTCACTGTGTAACTGTACAGAGACAATGTTTATTCAGGGTGAGATTCACTCACTGTGTGACTGTACAGAGGCACTGTCTTTTTCAGGGTGAGGATCATTCAGTGAACTGTACAGAGAGTCACTGTTCATTCAAGGAGAGGTTCACTCACTGTGTAACTGTACAGAGTCACTGTTTATTCAGGGTAAGGATCACTCACTGTGTAACTGCACAGAGTCACTGTTTATTGAGGGTGTGGATCACTCACTGTGTAACTGTACAGAGTCACTGTTTTTTCAGGGTGAGGATCACGCACTGTGTAACTGTACAGAGTCACTCTTTATTCAGGGTAAGGATCACTCACTGTGTAACTACAGAGTCACTGTTTATTCAGGGTGAGGATCACGCACTGTGTAACTGTACAGAGTCACTCTTTATTCAGGGTAAGGATCAATCACTGTGTAACTGTACAGAGTCACAGTTTATTCAGAGTGAGGATCACTCACTGTGTAACTGTACAGAGTCACTGTTTATTCAGGGTAAGGATCACTCACTGTGTAACTGTACAGAGTCACTGTTTATTCAGGGTAAGGACCACTCACTGTGTAACTGTACAGATTCACTGTTTATTCTGGGTGAGGATGACACACTGTGTAACTGTACAGTGTCACTGTTTATTGAGGGTGTGGATCACTCACTGTGTAACTGTACAGAGTCACTGTTTATTCAGGGTAAGGATCACTATGTGTAACTGTACAGAGTCGCTGTTTATTCAGCATAAGGATCACTCACTGTGTAACTGTACAGAGTCACTGTTTATTCAGGGTGAAGATCACTCGCTGTGTAACTGTACCGAGTCACTGTTTATTCAGGGCGAGGTCCACTCACTGTGTAACTGTACAGAGTCACTGTTTATTCAGGGTGAGGATCACTCACTGTGTAACTGTACAGAGTCACTGCTTATTCAGCAGGGTGAGGATCACTCACTGTGTAACTGTACAGAGTCACTGTTTATTCAGGGTGAGGTTCACTCGCTGTGTAACTGTACAGAGTCACTGTTTATTGAGGGTGTGGATCACTGACTGTGTAACTGTACAGAGTGATTGTTTATTCAGGGTGAGGATCACTCACTGTGTAACTGTTCGGAGTCACTATTTATTGAGGGTGTGGATCACTCACTGTGTAACTGTACAGAGTCACTGTTTATTCAGGGTGAGGTTCACTCCCTGTGTAACTGGAGAGAAACTGGTGATTCAAGGTGAGGATCACTCACTGAGTAACTGCAGAGTAACTGTTTCTTCAGAGTGAGGATCACTCCCTGAGTAACTGTATAGACTCATTGTTTATTCAGAGTGTGGTTCACTCACTGTGTAACTGTACAGAGTCATTGTTTATTCAGGGGTACAGATCATTCTGTGTAAGTGTACAGAGTCACTGTTTATTCAGGGTGAGGATCACTCACTGAGTAACTGTACAGAGTCACTGTTTATTCAGGGTAAGGATCACTCACTGTGTAACTGCACAGAGTCACTGTTTATTGAGGGTGTGGATCACTCACTGTGTACCTGTACAGAGTCACTGTTTATTCAGGGTGAGGATCACGCACTGTGTAACTGTACAGAGTCACTCTTTATTCAGGGTAAGTATCACTCACTGTGTAACTGTACAGAGTCACAGTTTATTCAGAGTGAGGATCACTCACTGTGTAACTGTACAGAGTCACTATTTATTCAGGGTAAGGATAACTCACTGTGTAACTGTACAGAGTCAGTTTATTCAGAGTGAGGATCACTCACTGTGTAACTACAGAGTCACTGTTTATTCAGGGTGAGGATCACGCACTGTGTAAATGTACAGAGTGACTCTTTATTCAGGGTAAGGATCACTCACTGTGTAACTGTACAGAGTCACAGTTTATTCAGAGTGAGGATCACTCACTGTGTAACTGTACAGAGTCACTGTTTATTCAGGGTAAGGATCACTCACTGTGTAACTGTACAGAGTCACTGTTTATTCAGGGTAAGGACCACTCACTGTGTAACTGTACAGAGTCACTGTTTATTCTGGGTGAGGATCACACACTGTGTAACTGTACAGTGTCACTGTTTATTGAGGGTGTGGATCACTCACTGTGTAACTGTACAGAGTCACTGTTTATTCAGGGTAAGGATCACTATGTGTAACTGTACAGAGTCGCTGTTTATTCAGCATAAGGATCACTCACTGTGTAACTGTACAGAGTCACTGTTTATTCAGGGTGAAGATCACTCGCTGTGTAACTGTACCGAGTCACTGTTTATTCAGGGCGAGGTCCACTCACTGTGTAACTGTACAGAGTCACTGTTTATTCAGGGTGAGGATCACTCACTGTGTAATTGTACAGAGTCACTGCTTATTCAGCAGGGTGAGGATCACTCACTGTGTAACTGTACAGAGTCACTGTTTATTCAGGGTGAGGTTCACTCGCTGTGTAACTGTACAGAGTCACTGTTTATTGAGGGTGTGGATCACTGACTGTGTAACTGTACAGAGTCATTGTTTATTCAGGGTGAGGATCACTCACTGTGTAACTGTACAGAGTCACTATTTATTGAGGGTGTGGATCACTCACTGTGTAACTGTACAGAGTCACTGTTTATTCAGTATGAGGATCACTCACTGTGTAACTGTATAGATTCACAGTTTATTGAGGGTGTGGATCACTCACTGTGTAACTGTACAGAGTCACTGTTTATTCAGGGTAAGGATCACTCACTGTGTAACTGTACAGAGTCACTGTTTATTCAGGGTGAGGATCACTCACTGTGTAACTGTACAGAGTAACTGTTTATTCAGGGTGAGGTCCACTCACTGTGTAACTGTACAGTGTCACTGTTTATTCAGGGTGAGGTCCACTCACTGTGTAACTGTACAGAGTCACTGTTTATTCAGGGTAAGGATCGCTCTGTGTAACTGTACAGAGTCACTGTTTATTCAGGGTAAGGATCACTCGCTGTGTAACTGTACAGAGTCACTGTTTATTGAGGGTGTGGATCACTCACTGTGGAACTGTACAGAGTCACTGTTTATTCAGCAGGGCGAGGATCACTCGCTGTGTAACTGTACAGAGTCACTGGGTATTCAGGGTGAGGATCACTCACTATGTAACTGTACAGAGTCACTGTTTATTCAGCAGGGTGAGGTTCACTCACTGTGTAACTGTACAGAGTCACTCTTTATTCAGGGTGACGATCACTCACTGTGTAACTGTACAGAGAGTCACTGCTTATTCAGGGTGAAGATCACTCACTGTGTAACTGTACAGAGTCACTGTTTATTCAGGGTAAGGATCACTGCCTGCGTAACTGTACAGCATCACTGTTAATTCAGTATGAGGATCACTCACTGTGTAACTGTATAGATTCACAGTTTATTGAGGGTGTGGATCACTCACTGTGTAACTGTACAGAGTCACTGTTTATTCAGGGTAAGGATCACTCACTGTGTAACTGTACAGAGTCACTGTTTATTGAGGGTGAGGATCACTCACTGTGTAACTGTACAGAGTCACTGTTTATTCAGGGTGAGGTCCACTCACTGTGTAACTGTACAGTGTCACTGTTTATTCAGGGTGAGGTCCACTCACTGTGTAACTGTACAGAGTCGCTGTTTATTCAGGGTGAGGATCACTCACTGTGTAACTGTACAGAGTCACTGTTTATTCAGGGTGAGGATCACTCACTGTGTAACTGTACAGAGTAACTGTTTATTCAGGGTGAGGTCCACTCACTGTGTAACTGTACAGTGTCACTGTTTATTCAGGGTGAGGTCCACTCACTGTGTAACTGTACAGAGTCACTGTTTATTCAGGGTAAGGATCGCTCTGTGTAACTGTACAGAGTCACTGTTTATTCAGGGTGTGGATCACTCGCTGTGTAACTGTACAGAGTCACTGTGTATTCAGGGTGAGGATCACTCACTATGTAACTGTACAGAGTCACTGTTTATTCAGCAGGGTGAGGTTCACTCACTGTGTAACTGTACAGAGTCACTGTTTATTCAGGGTGACGATCACTCACTGTGTAACTGTACAGAGAGTCACTGCTTATTCAGGGTGAAGATCACTCACTGTGTAACTGTACAGAGTCACTGTTTATTCAGGGTGAGGATCACTCACTGTGTAACTGTACAGAGTCACTGTTCATTCAGGGTGAGGTTCACTCACTGTGTAACTGCACTGAGTCACTGTTTATTAAGCAGGGTGAGGATCACTCACTGTGTAACTGTACAGAGTCACTGTTTATTCAAGGTGAGGTTCACTCACTGTGTAACTGTACAGAGTCACTGTTTACTCAGGGTGACGATCACCAACTGTGTAACTGGACAGAGTCTCTGTTTATTCAGGGTGAGGATCATACACTGTGCAACTGTACAGATTCACTTTTTATTCAGGGTGAGGATCACTCACTGTGTAACTTTACAGAGACACTGTTTATTCAGGGCGAGGATCACTCACTGTGTAACTGTACAGAGTCACTGTTTATTGAGGGTGAGGATCACTCACTGTGTAACTGTACAGAGTCACGGTTTATTCAGGGGTACAGATCATTCTGTGTAAGTGTACAGAGTCACTGTTTATTCAGGGTAAGGATCACTCACTGTGTAACTGTACAGAGTCAAGGTTTATTCAGGGTGAGGATCACTCACTGTGTAACTGTACAGAGTCACTGTTTATTCAGGGTGAGGATCACTCACTGTGTAACTGTACAGAGTCACTGTTTATTCAGGGTAAGGATCACTCACTGTGTAACTGTACAGAGTCACTGTTTATTCAGAGTGAGGATCACTCACTGTGTAACTGTACAGAGTCACTATTTATTCAGGGTAAGGATCACTCACTGTGTAACTGTACAGAGTCACTGTTTATTCAGAGTGAGGATCACTCACTGTGTAACTGTACAGAGTCACTGTTTATTCAGCGTGAGGATCACTCACTGTGTAACTGTACAGAGTCACTGTTTATTCAGGGTAAGGATCACTCACTGTTTAACTGTACAGAGTCACTGTTTATTGAGGGTGTGGATCACTCACTGTGTAACTGTACAGAGTCACTGTTTATTCAGCGTGAGGATCACTCACTGTGTAACTGTACAGAGTCACTGTTTATTCAGGGCGAGGATCACTCATTGTGTAACTGTACAGAGTCACTGTTTATTCAGGGTGTGGATCACTCACTGTGTAACAGTACAGAGTCACAGTTTATTCAGAGTGAGGATCACTCACTGTGTAACTGTACAGAGTCACTGTTTATTCAGGGTAAGGATCACTCACTGTTTAACTGTACAGAGTCACTGTTTATTGAGGGTGTGGATCACTCACTGTGTAACTGTACAGAGTCACTGTTTATTCAGGGTAAGGATCACTCACTGTGTAACTGTACAGAGTCAAGGTTTATTCAGCAGGGTGAGGGTCACTCACTGTGTAACTGTACAGAGACAATGTTTGTTCAGGGTGAGATTCACTCACTGTGTGACTGTACAGAAGCACTGTCTTTTTCAGGGTGAGGATCACTCACTGAGTAACTGTAGAGTGTCACTGGTGATTCAAGGTGAGGATCACTCACTGAGTAACTACAGAGTCACTGTTTATTCAGGGTGAGGATCACTCCCTGAGTAACTGTACAGAGTCACGGTTTATTCAGGGGTACAGATCATTCTGTGTAAGTGTACAGAGTCACTGTTTATTCAGGGTGAGGATCACTCACTGAGTAACTGTACAGAGTCACTGTTTATTCAGGGTGAGGATCACTCACTGAGTAACTGTACAGAGTCACTGTTTATTCAGGGTGAGGATCACTCTCTGTGTAACTGTACAGAGTCACTGTTTATTCAGGGTGAGGATCACTCACTGAGTAACTGTACAGAGTGACTGTTTATTCAGGGTGAGGTTCACTCACTGTGTAACTGTACAGAGTCACTGTTTATTCAGGGTGAGGATGACTCACTGTGTAACTGTACAGAGTAACTGTTTATTCAGTGTAAGGATCACTCCCTGTGTAACTGTATAGCATCACTGTTTATTGAGGGTGAGGATCACTCACTGTGTAACTGTACAGAGTCACTGTTTATTCAGGGTGAGGATCACACACAGTGTAACTGCACAGAGCCACTGTTTATTGAGGGTGTGGATCACTCACTGTGTAACTGTACAGAGTCACTCTTTATTCAGGGTGACGATCACTCACTGTGTAACTGTACAGAGAGTCACTGCTTATTCAGGGTGAAGATCACTCACTGTGTAACTGTACAGAGTCGCTGTTTATTCAGGGTGAGGATCACTCACTGTGTAACTGTACAGAGTCACTGTTTATTCAGGGTGAGGATCACTCACTGTGTAACTGTACAGAGTAACTGTTTATTCAGGGTAAGGATCACTGCCTGCGTAACTGTACAGCATCACTGTTAATTCAGTATGAGGATCACTCACTGTGTAACTGTATAGATTCACAGTTTATTGAGGGTGTGGATCACTCACTGTGTAACTGTACAGAGTCACTGTTTATTCAGGGTAAGGATCACTCACTGTGTAACTGTACAGAGTCACTGTTTATTGAGGGTGAGGATCACTCACTGTGTAACTGTACAGAGTCACTGTTTATTCAGGGTGAGGTCCACTCACTGTGTAACTGTACAGTGTCACTGTTTATTCAGGGTGAGGTCCACTCACTGTGTAACTGTACAGAGTCGCTGTTTATTCAGGGTGAGGATCACTCACTGTGTAACTGTACAGAGTCACTGTTTATTCAGGGTGAGGATCACTCACTGTGTAACTGTACAGAGTAACTGTTTATTCAGGGTGAGGTCCACTCACTGTGTAACTGTACAGTGTCACTGTTTATTCAGGGTGAGGTCCACTCACTGTGTAACTGTACAGAGTCACTGTTTATTCAGGGTAAGGATCACTCACTGTGTAACTGTACAGAGTCAAGGTTTATTCAGCAGGGTGAGGGTCACTCACTGTGTAACTGTACAGAGACAATGTTTGTTCAGGGTGAGATTCACTCACTGTGTGACTGTACAGAAGCACTGTCTTTTTCAGGGTGAGGATCACTCACTGAGTAACTGTAGAGTGTCACTGGTGATTCAAGGTGAGGATCACTCACTGAGTAACTACAGAGTCACTGTTTATTCAGGGTGAGGATCACTCCCTGAGTAACTGTACAGAGTCACGGTTTATTCAGGGGTACAGATCATTCTGTGTAAGTGTACAGAGTCACTGTTTATTCAGGGTGAGGATCACTCACTGAGTAACTGTACAGAGTCACTGTTTATTCAGGGTGAGGATCACTCACTGAGTAACTGTACAGAGTCACTGTTTATTCAGGGTGAGGATCACTCTCTGTGTAACTGTACAGAGTCACTGTTTATTCAGGGTGAGGATCACTCACTGAGTAACTGTACAGAGTGACTGTTTATTCAGGGTGAGGTTCACTCACTGTGTAACTGTACAGAGTCACTGTTTATTCAGGGTGAGGATGACTCACTGTGTAACTGTACAGAGTAACTGTTTATTCAGTGTAAGGATCACTCCCTGTGTAACTGTATAGCATCACTGTTTATTGAGGGTGAGGATCACTCACTGTGTAACTGTACAGAGTCACTGTTTATTCAGGGTGAGGATCACACACAGTGTAACTGTACAGAGTCACTGTTTATTCAGCAGGGTGAGGTTCACTCACTGTGTAACTGTACAGAGTCACTCTTTATTCAGGGTGAGGATCACACACAGTGTAACTGCACAGAGTCACTGTTTATTGAGGGTTGGATCACTCACTGTGTAACTGTACAGAGTCACTGTTTATTCAGGGTAAGGATCAATCACTGTGTAACAGTACAGAGTCACTGTTTACTCAGGGTAAGGATCACTCACTGTGTAACTGTACAGAGTCACTGTTTATTCAGGGTAAGGATCACTCACTGTGTAACTGTACAGAGTCACTGTTTATTCAGGGTAAGGATCACTCACTGTGTAACTGTACAGAGTCACTGTTTACTCAGGGTAAGGATCACTCACTGTGTAACTGTACAGAGTCACTGTTTATTCAGGGTAAGGATCACTCACTGTGTAACTGTACAGAGTCACTGTTTATTCAGGGTAAGGATCACTCACTGTGTAACTGTACAGAGTCACTGTTTATTCAGGGTAAGGATCACTCACTGAGTAACTGTATAGATTCACTGTTTATTCAGGGTGAGGATGACACACAGTGTAACTGCACAGAGTCACTGTTTATTGAGGGTGTGGATCACTCACTGTGTAACTGTACAGAGTCACTGTTTATTCAGGGTAAGGATCACTCACTGTGTAACTGTACAGAGTCAAGGTTTATTCAGCAGGGTGAGGGTCACTCACTGTGTAACTGTACAGAGTCGATGTTTATTCAGCATAAGGATCACTCACTGTGTAACTGTACAGAGTCACTGTTTATTCAGGGTGAAGATCACTCGCTGTGTAACTGTACAGAGTCACTGTTTATTCAGGGCGAGGTCCACTCACTGTGTAACTGTACAGAGTCACTGTTTATTCAGGGTGAGGATCACTCACTGTGTAACTGTACAGAGTCACTGTTTATTCAGCAGGGTGTGGATCACTCACTGTGTAACTGTACAGAGTCACTGTTTATTCAGGGTGAGGATCACTCGCTGTGTAACTGTACAGAGTCACTGTTTATTGAGGGTGTGGATCACTGACTGTGTAACTGTACAGAGTCACTGTTTATTCAGGGTGAGGATCACTCACTGTGTAACTGTACAGAGTCACTATTTATTGAGGGTGTGGATCACTCACTGTGTAACTGTACAGAGTCACTGTTTATTCAGGGTGAGGTTCACTCACTGTGTAACTGGAGAGAAAGTGGTGATTCAAGGTGAGGATCACTCACTGAGTAACTACAGAGTCACTGTTTCTTCAGAGTGAGGATCACTCCCTGAGTAACTGTATAGACTCATTGTTTATTCAGAGTGAGCTTCACTCACTGTGTAACTGTACAGAGTCACAGTTTATTCAGGGGTACAGGCCATTCTGTGTAAGTGTACAGAGTCACTGTTTATTCAGGGTGAGGATCACTCACTGAGTAACTGTACAGAGTCACTGTTTATTCAGGGTGAGATTCACTCACTGTGTAACTGTACAGAGTCACTGTTTATTCAGCGTGAGGATGACTCACTGTGTAACGGTACAGAGTCACTGTTTATTCAGGGTAAGGATCACTCCCTGTGTAACTGTACAGCATCACTCTTTATTCAGTGTGAGGATCACTCACTGTGTAACTGTATAGATTCACTGTTTATTGAGGGTGTCGATCACTCACTGCGTAACTGTACAAAGTCACTGTTTATTCAGGGTAAGGATCACTCACTGTGTAACTGTACAGAGTCACTGTTTATTGAGGGTGAGGATCACTCACTGTGTAACTGTACAGAGTCACTGTTTATTCTGGGTGATGATCACACACAGTGTAACTGCACTGAGTCACTGTTTATTAAGCAGGGTGAGGATCACTCACTGTGTAACTGTACAGAGTCACTGTTTATTCAAGGTGAGGTTCACTCACTGTGTAACTGTACAGAGTCACTGTTTACTCAGGGTGACGATCACCAACTGTGTAACTGGACAGAGTCTCTGTTTATTCAGGGTGAGGATCATACACTGTGCAACTGTACAGAGTCACTTTTTATTCAGGGTGAGGATCACTCACTGTGTAACTTTACAGAGACACTGTTTATTCAGGGCGAGGATCACTCATTGTGTAACTGTACAGAGTCACTGTTTATTGATGGTGAGGATCACTCACTTTGTAACTGTACAGAGTCACGGTTTATTCAGGGGTACAGATCATTCTGTGTAAGTGTACAGAGTCACTGTTTATTCAGGGTAAGGATCACTCACTGTGTAACTGTACAGAGTCAAGGTTTATTCAGGGTGAGGATCACTCACTGTGTAACTGTACAGAGTCACTGTTTATTCAGGGTGAGGATCACTCACTGTGTAACTGTACAGTCACTGTTTATTCAGGGTAAGGATCACTCACTGTGTAACTGTACAGAGTCACTGTTTATTCAGAGTGAGGATCACTCACTGTGTAACTGTACAGAGTCACTATTTATTCAGGGTAAGGATCACTCACTGTGTAACTGTACAGAGTCACTGTTTATTCAGAGTGAGGATCACTCACTGTGTAACTGTACAGAGTCACTGTTTATTCAGCGTGAGGATCACTCACTGTGTAACTGTACAGAGTCACTGTTTATTCAGGGTAAGGATCACTCACTGTTTAACTGTACAGAGTCACTGTTTATTGAGGGTGTGGATCACTCACTGTGTAACTGTACAGAGTCACTGTTTATTCAGCGTGAGGATCACTCACTGTGTAACTGTACAGAGTCACTGTTTATTCAGGGCGAGGATCACTCATTGTGTAACTGTACAGAGTCACTGTTTATTTAGGGTGTGGATCACTCACTGTGTAACTGTACAGAGTCACAGTTTATTCAGAGTGAGGATCACTCACTGTGTAACTGTACAGAGTCACTGTTTATTCAGGGTAAGGATCACTCACTGTTTAACTGTACAGAGTCACTGTTTATTGAGGGTGTGGATCACTCACTGTGTAACTGTACAGAGTCACTGTTTATTCAGGGTAAGGATCACTCACTGTGTAACTGTACAGAGTCAAGGTTTATTCAGCAGGGTGAGGGTCACTCACTGTGTAACTGTACAGAGACAATGTTTGTTCAGGGTGAGATTCACTCACTGTGTGACTGTACAGAAGCACTGTCTTTTTCAGGGTGAGGATCACTCACTGAGTAACTGTAGAGTGTCACTGGTGATTCAAGGTGAGGATCACTCACTGAGTAACTACAGAGTCACTGTTTATTCAGGGTGAGGATCACTCCCTGAGTAACTGTACAGAGTCACGGTTTATTCAGGGGTACAGATCATTCTGTGTAAGTGTACAGAGTCACTGTTTATTCAGGGTGAGGATCACTCACTGAGTAACTGTACAGAGTCACTGTTTATTCAGGGTGAGGATCACTCACTGAGTAACTGTACAGAGTCACTGTTTATTCAGGGTGAGGATCACTCTCTGTGTAACTGTACAGAGTCACTGTTTATTCAGGGTGAGGATCACTCACTGAGTAACTGTACAGAGTGACTGTTTATTCAGGGTGAGGTTCACTCACTGTGTAACTGTACAGAGTCACTGTTTATTCAGGGTGAGGATGACTCACTGTGTAACTGTACAGAGTAACTGTTTATTCAGTGTAAGGATCACTCCCTGTGTAACTGTACAGCATCACTGTTTATTGAGGGTGAGGATCACTCACTGTGTAACTGTACAGAGTCACTGTTTATTCAGGGTGAGGATCACACACAGTGTAACTGCACAGAGCCACTGTTTATTGAGGGTGTGGATCACTCACTGTGTAACTGTACAGAGTCACTGTTTATTCAGGGTGAGGATCACACACAGTGTAACTGCACAGAGTCACTGTTTATTGAGGGTTGGATCACTCACTGTGTAACTGTACAGAGTCACTGTTTATTCAGGGTAAGGATCAATCACTGTGTAACAGTACAGAGTCACTGTTTACTCAGGGTAAGGATCACTCACTGTGTAACTGTACAGAGTCACTGTTTATTCAGGGTAAGGATCACTCACTGTGTAACTGTACAGAGTCACTGTTTATTCAGGGTAAGGATCACTCACTGTGTAACTGTACAGAGTCACTGTTTACTCAGGGTAAGGATCACTCACTGTGAAACTGTACAGAGTCACTGTTTATTCAGGGTAAGGATCACTCACTGTGTAACTGTACAGAGTCACTGTTTATTCAGGGTAAGGATCACTCACTGTGTAACTGTACAGAGTCACTGTTTATTCAGGGTAAGGATCACTCACTGAGTAAGGGTATAGATTCACTGTTTATTCAGGGTGAGGATGACACACAGTGTAACTGCACAGAGTCACTGTTTATTGAGGGTGTGGATCACTCACTGTGTAACTGTACAGAGTCACTGTTTATTCAGGGTAAGGATCACTCACTGTGTAACTGTACAGAGTCAAGGTTTATTCAGCAGGGTGAGGGTCACTCACTGTGTAACTGTACAGAGTCGATGTTTATTCAGCATAAGGATCACTCACTGTGTAACTGTACAGAGTCACTGTTTATTCAGGGTGAAGATCACTCGCTGTGTAACTGTACAGAGTCACTGTTTATTCAGGGCGAGGTCCACTCACTGTGTAACTGTACAGAGTCACTGTTTATTCAGGGTGAGGATCACTCACTGTGTAACTGTACAGAGTCACTGTTTATTCAGCAGGGTGTGGATCACTCACTGTGTAACTGTACAGAGTCACTGTTTATTCAGGGTAAGGATCACTCACTGTGTAACTGTACAGAGTCACTGTTTATTCAGGGTAAGGATCACGCACTGTGTAACTGTACAGAGTCACTGTTTACTCAGGGTAAGGATCACTCACTGTGTAACTGTACAGAGCCACTGTTTATTCAGGGTAAGGATCACTCACTGTGTAACTGTACAGAGTCACTGTTTATTCAGGGTAAGGATCACTCACTGTGTAACTGTACAGAGTCACTGTTTATTCAGGGTAAGGATCACTCACTGAGTAACTGTATAGATTCACTGTTTATTCAGGGTGAGGATGACACACAGTGTAACTGCACAGAGTCACTGTTTATTGAGGGTGTGGATCACTCACTGTGTAACTGTACAGAGTCACTGTTTATTCAGGGTAAGGATCACTCACTGTGTAACTGTACAGAGTCAAGGTTTATTCAGCAGGGTGAGGGTCACTCACAGTATAACTGTACAGAGTCGATGTTTATTCAGCATAAGGATCACTCACTGTGTAACTGTACAGAGTCACTGTTTATTCAGGGTGAAGATCACTCGCTGTGTAACTGTACAGAGTCACTGTTTATTCAGGGCGAGGTCCACTCACTGTGTAACTGTACAGAGTCACTGTTTATTCAGAGTGAGGATCACTCACTGTGTAACTGTACAGAGTCACTGTTTATTCAGCAGGGTGTGGATCACTCACTGTGTAACTGTACAGAGTCACTGTTTATTCAGGGTGAGGATCACTCGCTGTGTAACTGTACAGAGTCACTGTTTATTGAGGGTGTGGATCACTGACTGTGTAACTGTACAGAGTCACTGTTTATTCAGGGTGAGGATCACTCACTGTGTAACTGTACAGAGTCACTATTTATTGAGGGTGTGGATCACTCACTGTGTAACTGTACAGAGTCACTGTTTATTGAGGGTGAGGTTCACTCACTGTGTAACTGGAGAGAAAGTGGTGATTCAAGGTGAGGATCACTCACTGAGTAACTACAGAGTCACTGTTTCTTCAGAGTGAGGATCACTCCCTGAGTAACTGTATAGACTCATTGTTTATTCAGAGTGAGCTTCACTCACTGTGTAACTGTACAGAGTCACTGTTTATTCAGGGTGAGGATCACTCACTGAGTAACTGTACAGAGTCACTGTTTATTCAGGGTGAGGTTCACTCACTGTGTAACTGTACAGAGTCACTGTTTATTCAGCGTGAGGATGACTCACTGTGTAACGGTACAGAGTCACTGTTTATTCAGGGTAAGGATCACTCCCTGTGTAACTGTACAGCATCACTCTTTATTCAGTGTGAGGATCACTCACTGTGTAACTGTATAGATTCACTGTTTATTGAGGGTGTCGATCACTCACTGCGTAACTGTACAAAGTCACTGTTTATTCAGGGTAAGGATCACTCACTGTGTAACTGTACAGAGTCACTGTTTATTGAGGGTGAGGATCACTCACTGTGTAACTGTACAGAGTCACTGTTTATTCTGGGTGATGATCACACACAGTGTAACTGCACTGAGTCACTGTTTATTAAGCAGGGTGAGGATCACTCACTGTGTAACTGTACAGAGTCACTGTTTATTCAAGGTGAGGTTCACTCACTGTGTAACTGTACAGAGTCACTGTTTACTCAGGGTGACGATCACCAACTGTGTAACTGGACAGAGTCTCTGTTTATTCAGGGTGAGGATCATACACTGTGCAACTGTACAGAGTCACTTTTTATTCAGGGTGAGGATCACTCACTGTGTAACTTTACAGAGACACTGTTTATTCAGGGCGAGGATCACTCATTGTGTAACTGTACAGAGTCACTGTTTATTGATGGTGAGGATCACTCACTTTGTAACTGTACAGAGTCACGGTTTATTCAGGGGTACAGATCATTCTGTGTAAGTGTACAGAGTCACTGTTTATTCAGGGTAAGGATCACTCACTGTGTAACTGTACAGAGTCAAGGTTTATTCAGGGTGAGGATCACTCACTGTGTAACTGTACAGAGTCACTGTTTATTCAGGGTGAGGATCACTCACTGTGTAACTGTACAGAGTCACTGTTTATTCAGGGTAAGGATCACTCACTGTGTAACTGTACAGAGTCACTGTTTATTCAGAGTGAGGATCACTCACTGTGTAACTGTACAGAGTCACTATTTATTCAGGGTAAGGATCACTCACTGTGTAACTGTACAGAGTCACTGTTTATTCAGAGTGAGGATCACTCACTGTGTAACTGTACAGAGTCACTGTTTATTCAGCGTGAGGATCACTCACTGTGTAACTGTACAGAGTCACTGTTTATTCAGGGTAAGGATCACTCACTGTTTAACTGTACAGAGTCACTGTTTATTGAGGGTGTGGATCACTCACTGTGTAACTGTACAGAGTCACTGTTTATTCAGCGTGAGGATCACTCACTGTGTAACTGTACAGAGTCACTGTTTATTCAGGGCGAGGATCACTCATTGTGTAACTGTACAGAGTCACTGTTTATTCAGGGTGTGGATCACTCACTGTGTAACTGTACAGAGTCACAGTTTATTCAGAGTGAGGATCACTCACTGTGTAACTGTACAGAGTCACTGTTTATTCAGGGTAAGGATCACTCACTGTTTAACTGTACAGAGTCACTGTTTATTGAGGGTGTGGATCACTCACTGTGTAACTGTACAGAGTCACTGTTTATTCAGGGTAAGGATCACTCACTGTGTAACTGTACAGAGTCAAGGTTTATTCAGCAGGGTGAGGGTCACTCACTGTGTAACTGTACAGAGACAATGTTTGTTCAGGGTGAGATTCACTCACTGTGTGACTGTACAGAAGCACTGTCTTTTTCAGGGTGAGGATCACTCACTGAGTAACTGTAGAGTGTCACTGGTGATTCAAGGTGAGGATCACTCACTGAGTAACTACAGAGTCACTGTTTATTCAGGGTGAGGATCACTCCCTGAGTAACTGTACAGAGTCACGGTTTATTCAGGGGTACAGATCATTCTGTGTAAGTGTACAGAGTCACTGTTTATTCAGGGTGAGGATCACTCACTGAGTAACTGTACAGAGTCACTGTTTATTCAGGGTGAGGATCACTCACTGAGTAACTGTACAGAGTCACTGTTTATTCAGGGTGAGGATCACTCTCTGTGTAACTGTACAGAGTCACTGTTTATTCAGGGTGAGGATCACTCACTGAGTAACTGTACAGAGTGACTGTTTATTCAGGGTGAGGTTCACTCACTGTGTAACTGTACAGAGTCACTGTTTATTCAGGGTGAGGATGACTCACTGTGTAACTGTACAGAGTAACTGTTTATTCAGTGTAAGGATCACTCCCTGTGTAACTGTACAGCATCACTGTTTATTGAGGGTGAGGATCACTCACTGTGTAACTGTACAGAGTCACTGTTTATTCAGGGTGAGGATCACACACAGTGTAACTGCACAGAGCCACTGTTTATTGAGGGTGTGGATCACTCACTGTGTAACTGTACAGAGTCACTGTTTATTCAGGGTGAGGATCACACACAGTGTAACTGCACAGAGTCACTGTTTATTGAGGGTTGGATCACTCACTGTGTAACTGTACAGAGTCACTGTTTATTCAGGGTAAGGATCAATCACTGTGTAACAGTACAGAGTCACTGTTTACTCAGGGTAAGGATCACTCACTGTGTAACTGTACAGAGTCACTGTTTATTCAGGGTAAGGATCACTCACTGTGTAACTGTACAGAGTCACTGTTTATTCAGGGTAAGGATCACTCACTGTGTAACTGTACAGAGTCACTGTTTACTCAGGGTAAGGATCACTCACTGTGTAACTGTACAGAGTCACTGTTTATTCAGGGTAAGGATCACTCACTGTGTAACTGTACAGAGTCACTGTTTATTCAGGGTAAGGATCACTCACTGTGTAACTGTACAGAGTCACTGTTTATTCAGGGTAAGGATCACTCACTGAGTAAGGGTATAGATTCACTGTTTATTCAGGGTGAGGATGACACACAGTGTAACTGCACAGAGTCACTGTTTATTGAGGGTGTGGATCACTCACTGTGTAACTGTACAGAGTCACTGTTTATTCAGGGTAAGGATCACTCACTGTGTAACTGTACAGAGTCAAGGTTTATTCAGCAGGGTGAGGGTCACTCACTGTGTAACTGTACAGAGTCGATGTTTATTCAGCATAAGGATCACTCACTGTGTAACTGTACAGAGTCACTGTTTATTCAGGGTGAAGATCACTCGCTGTGTAACTGTACAGAGTCACTGTTTATTCAGGGCGAGGTCCACTCACTGTGTAACTGTACAGAGTCACTGTTTATTCAGGGTGAGGATCACTCACTGTGTAACTGTACAGAGTCACTGTTTATTCAGCAGGGTGTGGATCACTCACTGTGTAACTGTACAGAGTCACTGTTTATTAAGGGTGAGGATCACTCGCTGTGTAACTGTACAGAGTCACTGTTTATTGAGGGTGTGGATCACTGACTGTGTAACTGTACAGAGTCACTGTTTATTCAGGGTGAGGATCACTCACTGTGTAACTGTACAGAGTCACTATTTATTGAGGGTGTGGATCACTCACTGTGTAACTGTACAGAGTCACTGTTTATTCAGGGTGAGGTTCACTCACTGTGTAACTGGAGAGAAAGTGGTGATTCAAGGTGAGGATCACTCACTGAGTAACTACAGAGTCACTGTTTCTTCAGAGTGAGGATCACTCCCTGAGTAACTGTATAGACTCATTGTTTATTCAGAGTGAGGTTCACTCACTGTGTAACTGTACAGAGTCACAGTTTATTCAGGGGCACAGGCCATTCTGTGTAAGTGTACAGAGTCACTGTTTATTCAGGGTGAGGATCACTCACTGAGTAACTGTACAGAGTCACTGTTTATTCAGGGTGAGGTTCACTCACTGTGTAACTGTACAGAGTCACTGTTTATTCAGCGTGAGGATGACTCACTGTGTAACGGTACAGAGTCACTGTTTATTCAGGGTAAGGATCACTCCCTGTGTAACTGTACAGCATCACTCTTTATTCAATGTGAGGATCACTCACTGTGTAACTGTATAGATTCACTGTTTATTGAGGGTGTCGATCACTCACTGCGTAACTGTACAAAGTCACTGTTTATTCAGGGTAAGGATCACTCACTGTGTATCTGTACAGAGTCACTGTTTATTGAGGGTGAGGATCACTCACTGTGTAACTGTACAGAGTCACTGTTTATTCTGGGTGATGATCACACACAGTGTAACTGCACTGAGTCACTGTTTATTAAGCAGGGTGAGGATCACTCACTGTGTAACTGTACAGAGTCACTGTTTATTCAAGGTGAGGTTCACTCACTGTGTAACTGTACAGAGTCACTGTTTACTCAGGGTGACGATCACCAACTGTGTAACTGGACAGAGTCTCTGTTTATTCAGGGTGAGGATCATACACTGTGCAACTGTACAGAGTCACTTTTTATTCAGGGTGAGGATCACTCACTGTGTAACTTTACAGAGACACTGTTTATTCAGGGCGAGGATCACTCATTGTGTAACTGTACAGAGTCACTGTTTATTGATGGTGAGGATCACTCACTTTGTAACTGTACAGAGTCACGGTTTATTCAGGGGTACAGATCATTCTGTGTAAGTGTACAGAGTCACTGTTTATTCAGGGTAAGGATCACTCACTGTGTAACTGTACAGAGTCAAGGTTTATTCAGGGTGAGGATCACTCACTGTGTAACTGTACAGAGTCACTGTTTATTCAGGGTGAGGATCACTCACTGTGTAACTGTACAGAGTCACTGTTTATTCAGGGTAAGGATCACTCACTGTGTAACTGTACAGAGTCACTGTTTATTCAGAGTGAGGATCACTCACTGTGTAACTGTACAGAGTCACTATTTATTCAGGGTAAGGATCACTCACTGTGTAACTGTACAGAGTCACTGTTTATTCAGAGTGAGGATCACTCACTGTGTAACTGTACAGAGTCACAGTTTATTCAGAGTGAGGATCACTCACTGTGTAACTGTACAGAGTCACTGTTTATTCAGGGTGTGGATCACTCACTGTGTAACTGTACAGAGTCACAGTTTATTCAGAGTGAGGATCACTCACTGTATAACTGTACAGAGTCACTGTTTATTCAGGGTAAGGATCACTCACTGTTTAACTGTACAGAGTCACTGTTTATTGAGGGTGTGGATCACTCACTGTGTAACTGTACAGAGTCACTGTTTATTCAGGGTAAGGATCACTCACTGTGTAACTGTACAGAGTCAAGGTTTATTCAGCAGGGTGAGGGTCACTCACTGTGTAACTGTACAGAGACAATGTTTGTTCAGGGTGAGATTCACTCACTGTGTGACTGTACAGAAGCACTGTCTTTTTCAGGGTGAGGATCATTCAGTGAACTGTACAGAGAGTCACTGTTCATTCAAGGAGAGGTTCACTCACTGTGTAACTGTACAGAGTCACTGTTTATTCAGGGTAAGGATCACTCACTGTGTAACTGCACAGAGTCACTGTTTATTGAGGGTGTGGATCACTCACTGTGTAACTGTACAGAGTCACTGTTTATTCAGGGTGAGGATCACTCACTGTGTAACTGTACAGAGTCAGTTTATTCAGAGTGAGGATCACTCACTGTGTAACTGTACAGAGTCACTGTTTATTCTGGGTGATGATCACACACAGTGTAACTGCACTGAGTCACTGTTTATTAAGCAGGGTGAGGATCACTCACTGTGTAACTGTACAGAGTCACTGTTTATTCAAGGTGAGGTTCACTCACTGTGTAACTGTACAGAGTCACTGTTTACTCAGGGTGACGATCACCAACTGTGTAACTGGACAGAGTCTCTGTTTATTCAGGGTGAGGATCATACAATGTGCAACTGTACAGAGTCACTTTTTATTCAGGGTGAGGATCACTCACTGTGTAACTTTACAGAGACACTGTTTATTCAGGGCGAGGATCACTCATTGTGTAACTGTACAGAGTCACTGTTTATTGATGGTGAGGATCACTCACTTTGTAACTGTACAGAGTCACGGTTTATTCAGGGGTACAGATCATTCTGTGTAAGTGTACAGAGTCACTGTTTATTCAGGGTAAGGATCACTCACTGTGTAACTGTACAGAGTCAAGGTTTATTCAGGGTGAGGATCACTCACTGTGTAACTGTACAGAGTCACTGTTTATTCAGGGTGAGGATCACTCACTGTGTAACTGTACAGAGTCACTGTTTATTCAGGGTAAGGATCACTCACTGTGTAACTGTACAGAGTCACTGTTTATTCAGAGTGAGGATCACTCACTGTGTAACTGTACAGAGTCACTATTTATTCAGGGTAAGGATCACTCACTGTGTAACTGTACAGAGTCACTGTTTATTCAGAGTGAGGATCACTCACTGTGTAACTGTACAGAGTCACTGTTTATTCAGCGTGAGGATCACTCACTGTGTAACTGTACAGAGTCACTGTTTATTCAGGGTAAGGATCACTCACTGTTTAACTGTACAGAGTCACTGTTTATTGAGGGTGTGGATCACTCACTGTGTAACTGTACAGAGTCACTGTTTATTCAGCGTGAGGATCACTCACTGTGTAACTGTACAGAGTCACTGTTTATTCAGGGCGAGGATCACTCATTGTGTAACTGTACAGAGTCACTGTTTATTCAGGGTGTGGATCACTCACTGTGTAACTGTACAGAGTCACAGTTTATTCAGGGTGAGGATCACACACAGTGTAACTGCACAGAGTCACTGTTTATTGAGGGTTGGATCACTCACTGTGTAACTGTACAGAGTCACTGTTTATTCAGGGTAAGGATCAATCACTGTGTAACAGTACAGAGTCACTGTTTACTCAGGGTAAGGATCACTCACTGTGTAACTGTACAGAGTCACTGTTTATTCAGGGTAAGGATCACTCACTGTGTAACTGTACAGAGTCACTGTTTATTCAGGGTAAGGATCACTCACTGTGTAACTGTACAGAGTCACTGTTTACTCAGGGTAAGGATCACTCACTGTGTAACTGTACAGAGTCACTGTTTATTCAGGGTAAGGATCACTCACTGTGTAACTGTACAGAGTCACTGTTTATTCAGGGTAAGGATCACTCACTGCGTAACTGTACAGAGTCACTGTTTATTCAGGGTAAGGATCACTCACTGAGTAACTGTATAGATTCACTGTTTATTCAGGGTGAGGATGACACACAGTGTAACTGCACAGAGTCACTGTTTATTGAGGGTGTGGATCACTCACTGTGTAACTGTACAGAGTCACTGTTTATTCAGGGTAAGGATCACTCACTGTGTAACTGTACAGAGTCAAGGTTTATTCAGCAGGGTGAGGGTCACTCACTGTGTAACTGTACAGAGTCGATGTTTATTCAGCATAAGGATCACTCACTGTGTAACTGTACAGAGTCACTGTTTATTCAGGGTGAAGATCACTCGCTGTGTAACTGTACAGAGTCACTGTTTATTCAGGGCGAGGTCCACTCACTGTGTAACTGTACAGAGTCACTGTTTATTCAGGGTGAGGATCACTCACTGTGTAACTGTACAGAGTCACTGTTTATTCAGCAGGGTGTGGATCACTCACTGTGTAACTGTACAGAGTCACTGTTTATTCAGGGTGAGGATCACTCGCTGTGTAACTGTACAGAGTCACTGTTTATTGAGGGTGTGGATCACTGACTGTGTAACTGTACAGAGTCACTGTTTATTCAGGGTGAGGATCACTCACTGTGTAACTGTACAGAGTCACTATTTATTGAGGGTGTGGATCACTCACTGTGTAACTGTACAGAGTCACTGTTTATTCAGGGTGAGGTTCACTCACTGTGTAACTGGAGAGAAAGTGGTGATTCAAGGTGAGGATCACTCACTGAGTAACTACAGAGTCACTGTTTCTTCAGAGTGAGGATCACTCCCTGAGTAACTGTATAGACTCATTGTTTATTCAGAGTGAGGTTCACTCACTGTGTAACTGTACAGAGTCACAGTTTATTCAGGGGTACAGGCCATTCTGTGTAAGTGTACAGAGTCACTGTTTATTCAGGGTGAGGATCACTCACTGAGTAACTGTACAGAGTCACTGTTTATTCAGGGTGAGGTTCACTCACTGTGTAACTGTACAGAGTCACTGTTTATTCAGCGTGAGGATGACTCACTGTGTAACGGTACAGAGTCACTGTTTATTCAGGGTAAGGATCACTCCCTGTGTAACTGTACAGCATCACTCTTTATTCAGTGTGAGGATCACTCACTGTGTAACTGTATAGATTCACTGTTTATTGAGGGTGTCGATCACTCACTGCGTAACTGTACAAAGTCACTGTTTATTCAGGGTAAGGATCACTCACTGTGTAACTGTACAGAGTCACTGTTTATTGAGGGTGAGGATCACTCACTGTGTAACTGTACAGAGTCACTGTTTATTCTGGGTGATGATCACACACAGTGTAACTGCACTGAGTCACTGTTTATTAAGCAGGGTGAGGATCACTCACTGTGTAACTGTACAGAGTCACTGTTTATTCAAGGTGAGGTTCACTCACTGTGTAACTGTACAGAGTCACTGTTTACTCAGGGTGACGATCACCAACTGTGTAACTGGACAGAGTCTCTGTTTATTCAGGGTGAGGATCATACACTGTGCAACTGTACAGAGTCACTTTTTATTCAGGGTGAGGATCACTCACTGTGTAACTTTACAGAGACACTGTTTATTCAGGGCGAGGATCACTCATTGTGTAACTGTACAGAGTCACTGTTTATTGATGGTGAGGATCACTCACTTTGTAACTGTACAGAGTCACGGTTTATTCAGGGGTACAGATCATTCTGTGTAAGTGTACAGAGTCACTGTTTATTCAGGGTAAGGATCACTCACTGTGTAACTGTACAGAGTCAAGGTTTATTCAGGGTGAGGATCACTCACTGTGTAACTGTACAGAGTCACTGTTTATTCAGGGTGAGGATCACTCACTGTGTAACTGTACAGAGTCACTGTTTATTCAGGGTAAGGATCACTCACTGTGTAACTGTACAGAGTCACTGTTTATTCAGAGTGAGGATCACTCACTGTGTAACTGTACAGAGTCACTATTTATTCAGGGTAAGGATCACTCACTTTGTAACTGTACAGAGTCACTGTTTATTCAGAGTGAGGATCACTCACTGTGTAAGTGTACAGAGTCACTGTTTATTCAGGGTGTGGATCACTCACTGTGTAACTGTACAGCATCACTGTTTATTGAGGGTGAGGATCACTCACTGTGTAACTGTACAGAGTCACTGTTTATTCAGGGTGAGGATCACACACAGTGTAACTGCACAGAGCCACTGTTTATTGAGGGTGTGGATCACTCACTGTGTAACTGTACAGAGTCACTGTTTATTCAGGGTGAGGATCACACACAGTGTAACTGCACAGAGTCACTGTTTATTGAGGGTTGGATCACTCACTGTGTAACTGTACAGAGTCACTGTTTATTCAGGGTAAGGATCAATCACTGTGTAACAGTACAGAGTCACTGTTTACTCAGGGTAAGGATCACTCACTGTGTAACTGTACAGAGTCACTGTTTATTCAGGGTAAGGATCACTCACTGTGTAACTGTACAGAGTCACTGTTTATTCAGGGTAAGGATCACTCACTGTGTAACTGTACAGAGTCACTGTTTACTCAGGGTAAGGATCACTCACTGTGTAACTGTACAGAGTCACTGTTTATTCAGGGTAAGGATCACTCACTGTGTAACTGTACAGAGTCACTGTTTATTCAGGGTAAGGATCACTCACTGTGTAACTGTACAGAGTCACTGTTTATTCAGGGTAAGGATCACTCACTGAGTAACTGTATAGATTCACTGTTTATTCAGGGTGAGGATGACACACAGTGTAACTGCACAGAGTCACTGTTTATTGAGGGTGTGGATCACTCACTGTGTAACTGTACAGAGTCACTGTTTATTCAGGGTAAGGATCACTCACTGTGTAACTGTACAGAGTCAAGGTTTATTCAGCAGGGTGAGGGTCACTCACTGTGTAACTGTACAGAGTCGATGTTTATTCAGCATAAGGATCACTCACTGTGTAACTGTACAGAGTCACTGTTTATTCAGGGTGAAGATCACTCGCTGTGTAACTGTACAGAGTCACTGTTTATTCAGGGCGAGGTCCACTCACTGTGTAACTGTACAGAGTCACTGTTTATTCAGGGTGAGGATCACTCACTGTGTAACTGTACAGAGTCACTGTTTATTCAGCAGGGTGTGGATCACTCACTGTGTAACTGTACAGAGTCACTGTTTATTCAGGGTGAGGATCACTCGCTGTGTAACTGTACAGAGTCACTGTTTATTGAGGGTGTGGATCACTGACTGTGTAACTGTACAGAGTCACTGTTTATTCAGGGTGAGGATCACTCACTGTGTAACTGTACAGAGTCACTATTTATTGAGGGTGTGGATCACTCACTGTGTAACTGTACAGAGTCACTGTTTATTCAGGGTGAGGTTCACTCACTGTGTAACTGGAGAGAAAGTGGTGATTCAAGGTGAGGATCACTCACTGAGTAACTACAGAGTCACTGTTTCTTCAGAGTGAGGATCACTCCCTGAGTAACTGTATAGACTCATTGTTTATTCAGAGTGAGGTTCACTCACTGTGTAACTGTACAGAGTCACAGTTTATTCAGGGGTACAGGCCATTCTGTGTAAGTGTACAGAGTCACTGTTTATTCAGGGTGAGGATCACTCACTGAGTAACTGTACAGAGTCACTGTTTATTCAGGGTGAGGTTCACTCACTGTGTAACTGTACAGAGTCACTGTTTATTCAGCGTGAGGATGACTCACTGTGTAACGGTACAGAGTCACTGTTTATTCAGGGTAAGGATCACTCCCTGTGTAACTGTACAGCATCACTCTTTATTCAGTGTGAGGATCACTCACTGTGTAACTGTATAGATTCACTGTTTATTGAGGGTGTCGATCACTCACTGCGTAACTGTACAAAGTCACTGTTTATTCAGGGTAAGGATCACTCACTGTGTAACTGTACAGAGTCACTGTTTATTGAGGGTGAGGATCACTCACTGTGTAACTGTACAGAGTCACTGTTTATTCTGGGTGATGATCACACACAGTGTAACTGCACTGAGTCACTGTTTATTAAGCAGGGTGAGGATCACTCACTGTGTAACTGTACAGAGTCACTGTTTATTCAAGGTGAGGTTCACTCACTGTGTAACTGTACAGAGTCACTGTTTACTCAGGGTGACGATCACCAACTGTGTAACTGGACAGAGTCTCTGTTTATTCAGGGTGAGGATCATACACTGTGCAACTGTACAGAGTCACTTTTTATTCAGGGTGAGGATCACTCACTGTGTAACTTTACAGAGACACTGTTTATTCAGGGCGAGGATCACTCATTGTGTAACTGTACAGAGTCACTGTTTATTGATGGTGAGGATCACTCACTTTGTAACTGTACAGAGTCACGGTTTATTCAGGGGTACAGATCATTCTGTGTAAGTGTACAGAGTCACTGTTTATTCAGGGTAAGGATCACTCACTGTGTAACTGTACAGAGTCAAGGTTTATTCAGGGTGAGGATCACTCACTGTGTAACTGTACAGAGTCACTGTTTATTCAGGGTGAGGATCACTCACTGTGTAACTGTACAGAGTCACTGTTTATTCAGGGTAAGGATCACTCACTGTGTAACTGTACAGAGTCACTGTTTATTCAGAGTGAGGATCACTCACTGTGTAACTGTACAGAGTCACTATTTATTCAGGGTAAGGATCACTCACTGTGTAACTGTACAGAGTCACTGTTTATTCAGAGTGAGGATCACTCACTGTGTAACTGTACAGAGTCACAGTTTATTCAGAGTGAGGATCACTCACTGTGTAACTGTACAGAGTCACTGTTTATTCAGGGTGTGGATCACTCACTGTGTAACTGTACAGAGTCACAGTTTATTCAGAGTGAGGATCACTCACTGTATAACTGTACAGAGTCACTGTTTATTCAGGGTAAGGATCACTCACTGTTTAACTGTACAGAGTCACTGTTTATTGAGGGTGTGGATCACTCACTGTGTAACTGTACAGAGTCACTGTTTATTCAGGGTAAGGATCACTCACTGTGTAACTGTACAGAGTCAAGGTTTATTCAGCAGGGTGAGGGTCACTCACTGTGTAACTGTACAGAGACAATGTTTGTTCAGGGTGAGATTCACTCACTGTGTGACTGTACAGAAGCACTGTCTTTTTCAGGGTGAGGATCATTCAGTGAACTGTACAGAGAGTCACTGTTCATTCAAGGAGAGGTTCACTCACTGTGTAACTGTACAGAGTCACTGTTTATTCAGGGTAAGGATCACTCACTGTGTAACTGCACAGAGTCACTGTTTATTGAGGGTGTGGATCACTCACTGTGTAACTGTACAGAGTCACTGTTTATTCAGGGTGAGGATCACTCACTGTGTAACTGTACAGAGTCAGTTTATTCAGAGTGAGGATCACTCACTGTGTAACTACAGAGTCACTGTTTATTCAGGGTGAGGATCACGCACTGTGTAACTGTACAGAGTCACTCTTTATTCAGGGTAAGGATCACTCACTGTGTAACTGTACAGAGTCACAGTTTATTCAGAGTGAGGATCACTCACTGTGTAACTGTACAGAGTCACTGTTTATTCAGGGTAAGGATCACTCACTGTGTAACTGTACAGAGTCACTGTTTATTCAGGGTAAGGACCACTCGCTGTGTAACTGTACAGAGTCACTGTTTATTCTGGGTGAGGATCACACACTGTGTAACTGTACAGTGTCACTGTTTATTGAGGGTGTGAATCACTCACTGTGTAACTGTACGAGTCACTGTTTATTCAGGGTAAGGATCACTATGTGTAACTGTACAGAGTCGCTGTTTATTCAGCATAAGGATCACTGACTGTGTAACTGTACAGAGTCATTGTTTATTCAGGGTGAGGATCACTCACTGTGTAACTGTACAGAGTCACTATTTATTGAGGGTGTGGATCACTCACTGTGTAACTGTACAGAGTCACTGTTTATTCAGGGTGAGGTTCACTCACTGTGTAACTGGAGAGAAACTGGTGATTCAAGGTGAGGATCACTCACTGAGTAACTACAGAGTAACTGTTTCTTCAGAGTGAGGATCACTCCCTGAGTAACTGTATAGACTCATTGTTTATTCAGAGTGAGGTTCACTCACTGTGTAACTGTACAGAGTCACTGTTTATTCAGGGGTACAGATCATTCTGTGTAAATGTGCAGAGTCACTGTTTATTCAGGGTGAGGATCACTCACTGAGTAACTGTACAGAGTCACTGTTTATTCAGGGTAAGGATCACTCACTGTGTCACTGTACAGAGTCACTGTTTATTCAGCGTGAGGATGACTCACTGTGTAACTGTACCGAGTCACTGTTTATTCAGGGTAAGGATCACTCACTGTGTAACTGTACAGAGTCACTGTTTATTCAAGGTGAGGATCACTCACTGTGTAACTGTACAGAGTCACTGTTTATTCAGGGTAAGGATCACTCACTGTGTAACTGTACAGAGTCACTGTTTATTCAGGGTAAGGATCACTCACTGTGTAACTGTACAGAGTCACTGTTTATTCAAGGTGAGGATCACTCACTGTGTAACTGTACAGAGTCACTGTTTATTCAGGGTAAGGATCACTCACTGTGTAACTGTACCGAGTCACTGTTTATTCAGGGTAAGGATCACTCACTGTGTAACTGTACAGAGTCACTGTTTATTCAAGGTGAGGATCACTCACTGTGTAACTGTACAGAGTCACTGTTTATTCAGGGTGAGGATCACTCACTGTGTAACTGTACAGAGTCACTGTTTATTCAGGGTGAGGATCACTCACTGTGTAAATGTACAGAGTAACTGTTTATTCAGGGTGAGGTCCACTCACTGTGTAACTGTACAGTGTCACTGTTTATTCAGGGTGAGGTCCACTCACTGTGTAACTGTACAGTGTCACTGTTTATTCAGGGTGAGGTCCACTCACTGTGTAACTGTACAGTGTCACTGTTTATTCAGGGTGAGGTCCACTCACTGTGTAACTGTACAGAGTCACTGTTTATTCAGGGTAAGGATCGCTCTGTGTAACTGTACAGAGTCACTGTTTATTCAGGGTAAGGATCACTCGCTGTGTAACTGTACAGAGTCACTGTTTATTGAGGGTGTGGATCACTCACTGTGGAACTGTACAGAGTCACTGTTTATTCAGCAGGGCGAGGATCACTCGCTGTGTAACTGTACAGAGTCACTGTGTATTCGGGGTGAGGATCATTCACTATGTAACTGTACAGAGTCACTGTTTATTCAGCAGGGTGAGGTTCACTCACTGTGTAACTGTACAGTGTCACTGTTTATTCAGGGTGACGATCACTCACTGTGTAACTGTACAGAGTCACTGTTTATTCAGGCTGAAGTTCACTCACTGTGTAACTGTACAGAGTCACGGTTTATTCAGGGGTACAGATCATTCTGTGTAAGTGTACAGAGTCACTGTTTATTCAGGGTGAGGATCACTCACTGAATAACTGTACAGAGTCACTGTTTATTCAGGGTGAGGTTCACTCACTGTGTAACTGTACAGGGTCACTGTTTATTCAGGGTGAGGATCACTCACTGAGTAACTGTAGAGTGTCACTGGTGATTCAAGGTGAGGATCACTCACTGAGTAACTACAGAGTCACTGTTTATTCAGGGTGAGGATCACTCCCTGAGTAACTGTACAGAGTCACGGTTTATTCAGGGGTACAGATCATTCTGTGTAAGTGTACAGAGTCACTGTTTATTCAGGGTGAGGATCACTCACTGAGTAACTGTACAGAGTCACTGTTTATTCAGGGTGAGGATCACTCTCTGTGTAACTGTACAGAGTCACTGTTTATTCAGGGTGAGGATCACTCACTGAGTAACTGTACAGAGTGACTGTTTATTCAGGGTGAGGTTCACTCACTGTGTAACTGTACAGAGTCACTGTTTATTCAGGGTGAGGATGACTCACTGTGTAACTGTACAGAGTAACTGTTTATTCAGTGTAAGGATCACTCCCTGTGTAACTGTACAGCATCACTGTTTATTGAGGGTGAGGATCACTCACTGTGTAACTGTACAGAGTCACTGTTTATTCAGGGTGAGGATCACACACAGTGTAACTGCACAGAGCCACTGTTTATTGAGGGTGTGGATCACTCACTGTGTAACTGTACAGAGTCACTGTTTATTCAGGGTGAGGATCACACACAGTGTAACTGCACAGAGTCACTGTTTATTGAGGGTTGGATCACTCACTGTGTAACTGTACAGAGTCACTGTTTATTCAGGGTAAGGATCAATCACTGTGTAACAGTACAGAGTCACTGTTTACTCAGGGTAAGGATCACTCACTGTGTAACTGTACAGAGTCACTGTTTATTCAGGGTAAGGATCACTCACTGTGTAACTGTACAGAGTCACTGTTTATTCAGGGTAAGGATCACTCACTGTGTAACTGTACAGAGTCACTGTTTACTCAGGGTAAGGATCACTCACTGTGTAACTGTACAGAGTCACTGTTTATTCAGGGTAAGGATCACTCACTGTGTAACTGTACAGAGTCACTGTTTATTCAGGGTAAGGATCACTCACTGTGTAACTGTACAGAGTCAAGGTTTATTCAGCAGGGTGAGGGTCACTCACTGTCTAACTGTACAGAGTCGATGTTTATTCAGCATAAGGATCACTCACTGTGTAACTGTACAGAGTCACTGTTTATTCAGGGTGAGGTCCACTCACTGTGTAACTGTACAGAGTCACTGTTTATTCAGGGTGAGGTCCACTCACTGTGTAACTGTACAGAGTCACTGTTTATTCAGGGTGAGGATCACTCACTGTGTAACTGTACAGAGTCACTGTTTATTCAGGGTGAGGATCACTCACTGTGTAAATGTACAGAGTAACTGTTTATTCAGGGTGAGGTCCACTCACTGTGTAACTGTACAGTGTCACTGTTTATTCAGGGTGAGGTCCACTCACTGTGTAACTGTACAGTGTCACTGTTTATTCAGGGTGAGGTCCACTCACTGTGTAACTGTACAGTGTCACTGTTTATTCAGGGTGAGGTCCACTCACTGTGTAACTGTACAGAGTCACTGTTTATTCAGGGTAAGGATCGCTCTGTGTAACTGTACAGAGTCACTGTTTATTCAGGGTAAGGATCACTCGCTGTGTAACTGTACAGAGTCACTGTTTATTGAGGGTGTGGATCACTCACTGTGGAACTGTACAGAGTCACTGTTTATTCAGCAGGGCGAGGATCACTCGCTGTGTAACTGTACAGAGTCACTGTGTATTCGGGGTGAGGATCATTCACTATGTAACTGTACAGAGTCACTGTTTATTCAGCAGGGTGAGGTTCACTCACTGTGTAACTGTACAGAGTCACTGTTTATTCAGGGTGACGATCACTCACTGTGTAACTGTACAGAGTCACTGTTTATTCAGGCTGAAGTTCACTCACTGTGTAACTGTACAGAGTCACGGTTTATTCAGGGGTACAGATCATTCTGTGTAAGTGTACAGAGTCACTGTTTATTCAGGGTGAGGATCACTCACTGAATAACTGTACAGAGTCACTGTTTATTCAGGGTGAGGTTCACTCACTGTGTAACTGTACAGGGTCACTGTTTATTCAGGGTGAGGATCACTCACTGAGTAACTGTAGAGTGTCACTGGTGATTCAAGGTGAGGATCACTCACTGAGTAACTACAGAGTCACTGTTTATTCAGGGTGAGGATCACTCCCTGAGTAACTGTACAGAGTCACGGTTTATTCAGGGGTACAGATCATTCAGTGTAAGTGTACAGAGTCACTGTTTATTCAGGGTGAGGATCACTCACTGAGTAACTGTACAGAGTCACTGTTTATTCAGGGTGAGGATCACTCTCTGTGTAACTGTACAGAGTCACTGTTTATTCAGGGTGAGGATCACTCACTGAGTAACTGTACAGAGTGACTGTTTATTCAGGGTGAGGTTCACTCACTGTGTAACTGTACAAAGTCACTGTTTATTCAGTGTGAGGTTCACTCACTGTGTAACTGTACAGAGTCACTTTTTATTCAGGGTGAGGATCTCTCACTCTGTAACTGTACAGACTCACTGTTTATTCAGCAGGGTGAGGATCACTCACTGTGTAACTGTACAGAGTCACTGTTTATTCAGGGTGCGGTTCACTCACCGTGTAACTGCACAGAGTCACTGTTTATTCAGGGTGAAGATCACTCACTGTGTAACTGTACAGAGTCACGGTTTATTCAGGGGTACAGATCATTCTGTGTAAGTGTACAGAGTCACTGTTTATTCAGGGTGAGGTTCACTCACTGTGTAACTGTACAGAGTCACTGTTTATTCAGTGTGAGGTTCACTCACTGTGTAACTGTACAGAGTCACTGTTTACTTAGGGTGAGGATCACTCACTGAGTAACTGTGTAGATTCACTGTTTATTCAGGGTGAGGTTCACTCACTGTGTAACTGTACAGAGTCACTGTTTATTCAGGGTGAGGATGACTCACTGTGTAACTGTACAGAGTAACTGTTTATTCAGGGTAAGGATCACTCACTGTGTAACTGTACAGAGTCACTGTTTATTCAGGGTGAGGATCACTCACTGTGTAACTGTACAGAGTCACTGTTTATTCAGTGTGAGGTTCACTCACTGTGTAACTATACAGAGTCACTGTTTATTTAGGGTGAGGATCACTCACTGAGTAACTGTGTAGATGCACTGTTTATTCAGGGTGGGGTTCACTCACTGTGTAACTGTACAGAGTCACTGTTTATTCAGGGTGAGGGTGACTCACTGTGTACCTGTACAGAGTAACTGTTTATTCAGGGTAAGGATCACTCACTGTGTAACTGTACAGCTTCACTGTTTATTCAGGGTGAGGATCACTCACTGTGTAACTGTACAGAGTCACTGTTTATTCAGCAGGGTGAGGATCACTCACTGTGTAACTGTACAGAGTCACTGTTTATTCATGGTGAGGTTCACTCACCGTGTAACTGTACAGAGTCATTGTTTATTCAGGGTGAGGATCACTCACTGAGTAATTGTACAGAGTCACTGTTTATTCAGGGTGAAGATCACTCACTGTGTAACTGTACAGAGTCACGGTTTATTCAGGGGTACAGATCATTCTGTGTAAGTGTACAGAGTCACTGTTTATTCAGGGTGAGGTTCACTCACTGTGTAACTGTACAGAGTCACTGTTTATTTAGGGTGAGGACCACTCACTGAGTAACTGTGTAGATTCACTCTTTATTCAGGGTGAGGTTCACTCACTGTGTACCTGTACAGAGTAACTGTTTATTCAGGGTAAGGATCACTCACTGTGTAACTGTACAGCAACACTATTTATTCAGGGTGAGGATCATTCACTGTGTAACTGTATACATTCACTGTTTATTCAGGGTGAGGATCACGCACTGTGTAACTGTACAGAGTCACTGTTTATTGAGGGTGTGGATCACTCACTGTGTAACTGTACAGAGTCACTGTTTATTCAGGGTAAGTATCAGTCACTGTGTAACTGTACAAAGTCACTGTTTATTGAGGGTGAGGATCACTCACTGTGTAACTGTACAGAGTCACTGTTTATTCAGTGTGAGGTTCACTCACTGTGTAACTGCACAGAGTCAGTTTTTATTCAGGGTGAGGATCACTCACTCTGTAACTGTACAGAGTCACTGTCTATTAAGAAGGGTGAGGATCACTCACTGTGTAAGTGTACAGAGTCACTGTTTATTCAGGGTGAGTATCACTCACTGTATAACTGTATAGAGTCACTGTTTATTCAGGGTAAGGATCACTCTGTGTAACTGTACAGAGTCACTGTTTATTCAGGGTGAGGATCACTCACTGTGTAACTGTACAGAGTCACTGTTTATTCAGGGTAAGGATCACTCTGTGTAACTGTACAGAGTCACTGTTTATTCAGTGTGACGATCACCAACTGTGTAACTGGACAGAGACACTGTTTATTCAGGGTGAGGATCACGCACTGTGTAACTGGACTGAGTCACTGTTTATTCAGGGTAAGGATCACTCACTGTGTAACTGTACAGCATCACTGTTTATTCAGGGTGAGGATCACTCACTGTGTAACTGTATAGATTCACTGATAATTCAGGGTGTGGATCACTCACTGTCTAACTGTACCGAGTAACTGTTTATTCAGGGTAAGGATCACTCACTGTGTAACTGGACAGAGTCACTGTTTATTGAGGGTGTGGATCACTCACTGTGTAACTTTACAGAGTCACTTTATTCAGGGTGAGGGTAACTCACTGTGTAACTGTACAAAGTCACTGTTTATTCAGTGTGAGGTTCACTCACTGTGTAACTGTACAGAGTCACTTTTTATTCAGGGTGAGGATCACTCACTCTGTAACTGTACAGAGGCACTGTTTATTCAGCAGGGTGAGGATCACTCACTGTGTAACTGTACAGAGTCACTGTTTATTCAGGGTGAGGTTCACTCACCGTGTAACTGCACAGAGTCACTGTTTATTCAGGGTGAAGATCACTCACTGTGTAACTGTACAGAGTCACGGTTTATTCAGGGGTACAGATCATTCTGTGTAAGTGTACAGAGTCACTGTTTATTCAGGGTGAGGTTCACTCACTGTGTAACTGTACAGAGTCACTGTTTATTCAGTGTGAGGTTCACTCACTGTGTAACTGTACAGAGTCACTGTTTACTTAGGGTGAGGATCACTCACTGAGTAACTGTGTAGATTCACTGTTTCTTCAGGGTGAGGTTCACTCACTGTGTAACTGTACAGAGTCACTGTTTATTCAGGGTGAGGATGACTCACTGTGTACCTGTACAGAGTCCCTGTTTATTCAGGGTAAGGATCACTCACTGTGTAACTGTACATAGTCACTGTTTATTCAGGGTGAGGATCACTCACTGTGTAACTGTACAGAGTCACTGTTTATTCAGGGTGAGGATCACTCACTGTGTAACTGTACAGAGTCACTGTTTATTCAGGGTGAGGATCACTCACTGTGTAACTGTACAGAGTCACTGTTTTTTCAGTGTGAGGTTCACTCACTGTGTAACTATACAGAGTCACTGTTTATTTAGGGTGAGGATCACTCACTGAGTAACTGTGTAGATGCACTGTTTATTCAGGGTGGGGTTCACTCACTGTGTAACTGTACAGAGTCACTGTTTATTCAGGGTGAGGGTGACTCACTGCGTACCTGTACAGAGTAACTGTTTATTCAGGGTAAGGATCACTCACTGTGTAACTGTACAGCTTCACTGTTTATTCAGGGTGAGGATCACTCACTGTGTAACTGTACAGAGTCACTATTTATTCAGCAGGGTGAGGATCACTCACTGTGTAACTGTACAGAGTCACTGTTTATTCATGGTGAGGTTCACTCACCGTGTAACTGTACAGAGTCACTGTTTATTCAGGGTGAGGATCACTCACTGAGTAACTGTACAGAGTCACTTTTTATTCAGGGTGAAGATCACTCACTGTGTAACTGTACAGAGTCACGGTTTATTCAGGGGTACAGATCATTCTGTGTAAGTGTACAGAGTCACTGTTTATTCAGGGTGAGGTTCACTCACTGTGTACCTGTACAGAGTAACTGTTTATTCAGGGTAAGGATCACTCACTGTGTAACTGTACAGCATCACTATTTATTCAGGGTGAGGATCACTCACTGTGTAACTGTATACATTCACTGTTTATTCAGGGTGAGGATCACGCACTGTGTAACTGTACAGAGTCACTGTTTATTGAGGGTGTGGATCACTCACTGTGTAACTGTACAGAGTCACTGTTTATTCAGGGTAAGTATCAGTCACTGTGTAACTGTACGAAGTCACTGTTTATTGAGGGTGAGGATCACTCACTGTGTAACTGTACAGAGTCACTGTTTATTCAGGGTAAGGATCACTCTGTGTAACTGTACAGAGTCACTGTTTATTCAGGGTGAGGATCACTCACTGTGTAACTGTACAGAGTCACTGTTTATTCAGGGTAAGGATCACTCTGTGTAACTGTACAGAGTCACTGTTTATTCAGTGTGACGATCACCAACAGTGTAACTGGACAGAGTCACTGTTTATTCAGGGTGAGGATCACTCACTGTGTAACTGTACAGAGACACTGTTTATTCAGGGTGAGGATCACTCACTGTGTAACTGTACCAAGTCACTGTTTATTCAGGGTGAATGACGATCACTCGCTGTGTAACTGTACAGAGTCACTGTTTATTCAGGGTGACGATCACCAACTGTGTAACTGGACAGAGTCACTGTTTATTCAGGGTGATGATCACTCACTGTGTAACTGTACAGAGTCACTGTTTATTCAGGGCGAGGATCACTCATTGTGTAACTGTACAGTGTCACTGTTCATTCAGGGTGTGGTTCACTAACTGTGTAACTGGACAGAGCCACTGTTTATTCAGGGTGAGGATCGCTCACTGTGAAACTGGACAGAGCCACTGTTTATTCAGGGTGAGGATCACTTACTGAGTAACTGTACAGAGTCACTGTTTATTCAGTGTGACGAGCACCATCTGTGTAACTGGACAGAGTCACTGTTTATTCAGGGTGAGGATCACGCACTGTGTAACTGGACAGAGTCACTGTTTATTCAGGGTGAGGATCACTCACTTTGTAACTGTACAGAGTCACTGTTTATTCAGGGTGAGGATCACTCTGTGTAACTGTACAGAGTCACTGTTTATTCAGGGTGACCATCACCAACTGTGTAACTGTACAGAGTCACTGTTTATTCAGGGTGAGGGTCACTCACTGTGTAACTGTACAGAGTCACTTTTTATTCAGGGTGAGGATCACTCATTGTGTAATTGTACAAAGTCACTGTTTATTCAGAGTGAGGGTCACTCACTGTGCAACTGTACAGAGTCACTGTTTATTCAGGGTGAGGATCACTCACTGTGTAACTGTACAGAGTCACTTTATTCAGGGTGAGGGTAACTCACTGTGTAACTGTACAAAGTCACTGTTTATTCAGTGTGAGGTTCACTCACTGTGTAACTGTACAGAGTCACTGTTTATTCAGGGTGACGATCGCCCACTATGTAACTGTACAGAGTGACTGTTTATTCAAGGTGAGGATCACTTACTGAGTAACTGTACAGAGTCACTGTTTATTCAGCAGGGTGAGGATCACTCACTGTGTAACTGTACAGAGTCACTGTTTATTCATGGTGAGGATCACTCACTGAGTAACTGTACAGAGTCACTGTTTATTCAGGGTGAGGATCACTCACTGTGTAACTGTACAGAGTCACTGTTTATTCAGGATGAGGATCACTCAGTGTGTAACTGTACAGAGTCACTGTTTATTCAGGGTAAGGATCACTCACTGTGTAACTGTAGAGAGTCAGAGTTTATTCAGGGTGAAGATCACTCACTGTGTAACTGTGCAGAGTCACTGTTTATTCAAGGTGAGGATCACTCACTGAGTAACTACAGAGTCACTGTTTATTCAGGGTGAGGATCACTCACTGTGTAACTGTACAGAGTCACTGTTTATTCAGGGTGAGGATCACTCCCTGAGTAACTGTATAGAGTCACTGTTTATTCAGAGTGAGGTTCACTCACTGTATAACTGTACAGAGTCACGGTTTATTCAGGGGTACAGATCATTCTGTGTAACTGGACAGAGTAACTGTTTATTCAGGGTAAGGATCACTCTGTGTAACTGTACTGAGTCACTGTTTATTCAGGGTGAGGATCACTCATTGTGTAATTGTACAGAGTCACTGTTTATTCAGGGTGAGGATCACTCACTGTGTAACTGTACAGAGTCACTGTTTATTCAGGGTGAGGTTCACTCACTGTGTAACTGTACAGAGTCACTGTTTATTCAGAGTGAGGATCACTCACTGTGTAACTGTACAGAGTCACTGTTTATTCAGGGTGAGGATCACTCACTGTGTAACTGTACAGAGTCACTATTTATTCAGGGTGAGGATCACTCACTGTGTAACTGTACAGAGTCACTGTTTATTCAGGGTGAGGATCACTCACTGTGTAACTGTACAGAGTAACTGTTTATTCAGGGTGCGGATCACTCACTGAGTAACTGTATAGATTCACTGTTTATTCAGGGTGAGGTTCACTCACTGTGTAACTGTACAGAGTCACTGTTTATTCAGTGTGAGGATGACTCACTGTGTAACTGTATAGATTCACTGTTTATTCAGGGTGAGGATCACGCACTGTGTAACTGCACAGAGTCACTGTTTATTGAGGGTGTGGATCACTCACTGTCTAACTGTACAGAGTCACTGTTTATTCAGGGTAAGGATCACTCACTGTGTAACTGGACAGAGTCACTGTTTATTGAGGGTGAGGATCACTCACTGTGTAACTTTACAGAGTCACTTTATTCAGGGTGTGGGTCACTCACTGTGTCACTGTACAGAGTCACTGTTTATTCAGTGTGAGGTTCACTCACTGTGTAACTGTACAGAGTCACTTTTTATTCAGGGTGAGGATCACTCACTCTGTAACTGTACAGAGTCACTGTATTTCAGCAGGGTGAGGATCACTCACTGTGTAACTGTACAGAGTCACTGTTTATTAAGGGTGCGGTTCACTCACCGTGTAACTGTACAGAGGCACTGTTTATTCAGGGTGAGGATCACTCACTGAGTAACTGTACAGAGTCACTGTTTATTCAGGGTGAAGATCACTCACTGTGTAACTGTACAGAGTTACTGTTCATTCAGGGTAAGGATCACTCACTGTGTAACTGTAGAGAGTCAGAGTTTATTCAGGGTGAAGATCACTCACTGTGTAACTGTACAGAGTCACTGTTTATTCAGGATGAGGATCACTCACTGTGTAACTGTACAGAGTCACTGTTTATTCAGTGTAAGGATCACTCACTGTGTAACTGTAGAGAGTCAGAGTTTATTCAGGGTGAAGATCACTCACTGTGTAACTGTACAGAGTCACTGTTTATTCAAGGTGAGGATCACTCACTGAGTAACTACAGAGTCACTGTTTATTCAGGGTGAGGATCACTCACTGTGTAACTGTACAGAGTCACTGTTTATTCAGGGTGAGGATCACTCCCTGAGTAACTGTATAGAGTCACTGTTTATTCAGAGTGAGGTTCACTCACTGTATAACTGTACAGAGTCACGGTTTATTCAGGGGTACAGATCATTCTGTGTAACTGGACAGAGTAACTGTTTATTCAGGGTAAGGATCACTCTGTGTAACTGTACAGAGTCACTGTTTATTCAGGGTGAGGATCACTCATTGTGTAATTGTACAGAATCACTGTTTATTCAGGGTGAGGATCACTCACTGTGTAACTGTACAGAGTCACTGTTTATTCAGGGTGAGGTTCACTCACTGTGTAACTGTACAGAGTCACTGTTTATTCAGAGTGAGGATCACTCACTGTGTAACTGTACAGAGTCACTGTTTATTCAGGGTGAGGATCACTCACTGTGTAACTGTACAGAGTCACTATTTATTCAGGGTGAGGATCACTCACTGTGTAACTGTACAGAGTCACTGTTTATTCAGGGTGAGGATCACTCACTGTGTAACTGTACAGAGTAACTGTTTATTCAGAGTGCGGATCACTCACTGAGTAACTGTATAGATTCACTGTTTATTCAGGGTGAGGTTCACTCACTGTGTAACTGTACAGAGTCACTGTTTATTCAGTGTGAGGATGACTCACTGTGTAACTGTATAGATTCACTGTTTATTCAGGGTGAGGATCACGCACTGTGTAACTGCACAGAGTCACTGTTTATTGAGGGTGTGGATCACTCACTGTCTAACTGTACAGAGTCACTGTTTATTCAGGGTAAGGATCACTCACTGTGTAACTGGACAGAGTCACTGTTTATTGAGGGTGAGGATCACTCACTGTGTAACTTTACAGAGTCACTTTATTCAGGGTGTGGGTCACTCACTGTGTAACTGTACAGAGTCACTGTTTATTCAGTGTGAGGTTCACTCACTGTGTAACTGTACAGAGTCACTTTTTATTCAGGGTGAGGATCACTCACTCTGTAACTGTACAGAGTCACTGTTTATTCAGCAGGGTGAGGATCACTCACTGTGTAACTGTACAGAGTCACTGTTTATTAAGGGTGAAGATCACTCACCGTGTAACTGTACAGAGTTACTGTTTATTCAGGGTAAGGATCACTCACTGTGTAACTGTAGAGAGTCAGAGTTTATTCAGGGTGAAGATCACTCACTGTGTAACTGTACAGAGTCACTGTTTATTCAAGGTGAGGATCACTCACTGAGTCACTACAGAGTCACTGTTTATTCAGGGTGAGGATCACTCACTGTGTAACTGTACAGAGTCACTGTTTATTCAGGGTGAGGATCACTCCCTGAGTAACTGTATAGAGTCACTGTTTATTCAGAGTGAGGTTCACTCACTGTATAACTGTACAGAGTCACGGTTTATTCAGGGGTACAGATCATTCTGTGTAACTGGACAGAGTAACTGTTTATTCAGGGTAAGGATCACTCTGTGTAACTGTACAGAGTCACTGTTAATTCAGGGTGAGGATCACTCATTGTGTAATTGTACAGAGTCACTGTTTATTCAGGGTGAGGATCACTCACTGTGTAACTGTACAGAGTCACTGTTTATTCAGGGTGAGGTTCACTCACTGTGTAACTGTACAGAGTCACTGTTTATTCAGAGTGAGGATCACTCACTGTGTAACTGTACAGAGTCACTGTTTATTCAGGGTAAGGATCACTCACTGTGTAACTGGACAGAGTCACTGTTTATTGAGGGTGAGGATCACTCACTGTGTAACTTTACAGAGTCACTTTATTCAGGGTGTGGGTCACTCACTGTGGAACTGTACAGAGTCACTGTTTATTCAGTGTGAGGTTCACTCACTGTGTAACTGTACAGAGTCACTTTTTATTCAGGGTGAGGATCACTCACTCTGTAACTGTACTGAGTCACTGTTTATTCAGCAGGGTGAGGATCACTCACTGTGTAACTGTACAGAGTCACTGTTTATTAAGGGTGCGGTTCACTCACCGTGTAACTGTACAGAGGCACTGTTTATTCAGGGTGAGGATCACTCACTGAGTAACTGTACAGAGTCACTGTTTATTCAGGGTGAAGATGACTCACTGTGTAACTGTACAGAGTTACTGTTTATTCAAGGTAAGGATCACTCACTGTGTAACTGTACAGAGTCACTGTTTATTCAGTAGGGTAAGGACCACTCACTGTGTAACAGCACAGAGTCACTGTTTATTCAAGGTGAGGTCCACTCACTGAGTAACTGTTCACAGTAACTGTTTATTCAGGGTAAGGTTCACTCTGTGTAACTGTACAAAGTCACTGTTTCTTCAGCGTAAGGATCACTCACTGTGTAAATGTACAGAGTCATTGTTTATTCAGGGTGAGGATCACTCGCTGTGTAACTGTACAGAGTCACTGTTTATTCAGGGTGAGGATCACTCACTGTGTAACTGTACAGAATCACTGTTTATTCAGTGTAAGGATCATTCTGTGTAACTGCACAGAGAGTAACTGTTTATTCAGGGTGAGGATCACTCACTGTGTAACTGTACAGAGTCACTCTTTATTCAGGGTGAGGATCACTCACTGTGTAACTGTACAGAGTCACTGTTTATTCAGGGTGAGGGTCACTCACTGTGTAACTGTACAGAATCACTGTTTATTCATGGTAAGGATCATTCTGTGTAACTGCACAGAGAGTAACTGCTTATTCAGGGTGAGGATCACTCACTGTGTAACTGTACAGAGTCACTGTTTATTCAAGGTGAGGATCACTCACTGTGTAACTGTACAGGGTAACTGCTTATTCAGGGTGAGGATCACTCACTGTGTAACTGTACAGAGTCACTGTTTATTCAGGGTGAGGATCACTCACTGTGTAACTGTACAGAGTCGCTGTTTATTCAGTGTGACGATCGCTCACTATGTAACTGTACAGAGTGAATGTTTATTCAGCAGGTTGAGGATCACTCACTGTGTAACTGTACAGAGTCACTGTTTATTCAGGGTGAGGATCACTCACTGTGTAACTGTACAGAGTCACTGTTTATTCAGGATGAGGATCACTCACTGTGTAACTGTACAGAGTCACTGTTTATTCAAGGTGAGGATCTCTCACTGAGTAACTACAGAGTCACTGTTTATTCAGGGTGAGGATCACTCACTGTTTAACTGTACAGAGTCACTGTTTATTCAGGGTAAGGATCACTCACTGTGTAACTGTACAGAGTCACTGTTTATTCAGGATGAGGATCACTCACTGTGTAACTGTACAGAGTCACTGTTTATTCAGGGTAAGGATCACTCACTGTGTAACTGTACAGAGTCAGAGTTTATTCAGGGTGAAGATCACTCACTGTGTAACTGTACAGAGTCACTGTTTATTCAAGGTGAGGATCACTCACTGAGTAACTACAGAGTCACTGTTTATTCAGGGTGAGGATCACTCACTGTGTAACTGTACAGAGTCACTGTTTATTCAGGGTAAGGATCACTCACTGTGTAACTGTACAGCATCACTGTTTATTCAGGGTGAGGATCACTCACTGTGTAACTGTATAGATTCACTGTTTATTCAGGGTGAGGATCACGCGCTGTGTAACTGCACAGAGTCACTGTTTATTGAGGGTGTGGATCACTCACTGTCTAACTGTACAGAGTCACTTTATTCAGGGTGTGGGTCACTCACTGTGTAACTGTACAGAGTCACTGTTTATTCAGTGTGAGGTTCACTCACTGTGTAACTGTACAGAGTCACTTTTTATTCAGGGTGAGGATCACTCATTCTGTAACTGTACAGAGTCACTGTTTATTCAGCAGGGTGAGGATCACTCACTGTGTAACTGGACAGAGTCACTGTTTATTCAGGGTGAAGATCACTCACTGTGTAACTGGACAGAGTCACTGTTTATTCAAGGTGAGGTCCACTCACTGTGTAACTGTTCACAGTAACTGTTTATTCAGGGTAAGGTTCACTCTGTGTAACTGTACAAAGTCACTGTTTCTTCAGCGTAAGGATCACTCACTGTGTAACTGTACAGAGTCACTGTTTATTCAGGGTGAGGATCACTCGCTGTGTAACTGTACAGAGTCACTGTTTATTCAGGGTGAGGATCACTCACTGTGTAACTGTACAGAATCACTGTTTATTCAGTGCAAGGTTCATTCTGTGTAACTGCACAGAGAGTAACTGCTTATTCAGGGTGAGGATCACTCACTGTGTAACTGTACAGAGTCACTCTTTATTCAGGGTGAGGATCACTCACTGTGTAACTGTACAGAGTCACTGTTTATTCAGGGTGAGGGTCACTCACTGTGTAACTGTACAGAATCACTGTTTATTCAGGGTAAGGATCATTCTGTGTAACTGCACAGAGAGTAACTGCTTATTCAGGGTGAGGATCACTCACTGTGTAACTGTACAGAGTCACTGTTTATTCAAGGTGAGGATCACTCACTGTGTAACTGTACAGAGTAACTGCTTATTCAGGGTGAGGATCACTCACTGTGTAACTGTACAGAGTCACTGTTTATTCAGGGTGAGGGTCACTCACTGTGTAACTGTACAGAGTCACTGTTTATTCAGGGTCAGGTTCACTCACTGTGTAACTGTACAGAGTCACTGTTTATTCAGGGTAAGGATCATTCTGTGTAACTGCACAGAGAGTAACTGCTTATTCAGGGTGAGGATCACTCACTGTGTAACTGTACAGAGTCACTGTTTATTCAAGGTGAGGATCACTCACTGTTTAACTGTACAGAGTAACTGCTTATTCAGGGTGAGGATCACTCACTGTGTAACTGTACAGAGTCACTGTTTATTCAGGGTGAGGGTCACTCACTGTGTAACTGTACAGAGTCACTGTTTATTCAGGGTGGGGATCACTCACTGTGTAACTGTACAGAGTCACTGTTTATTCAGGGTGAGGATCACTCACTGTGTAACTGTACAGAGTCACTGTTTATTCAGGATGAGGATCACTCACTGTGTAACTGTACAGAGTGACTGTTTATTCAGGGTAAGGATCACTCACTGTGTAACTGTACAGAGTCAGAGTTTATTCAGGGTGAAGATCACTCACTGTGTAACTGTACAGAGTCACTGTTTATTCAAGGTGAGGATCACTCACTGAGTAACTACAGAGTCGCTGTTTATTCAGGGTGAGGATCACTCACTGTGTAATGTAAGGAGTCACTGTTTATTCAGGGTGAGGATCACTCCCTGAGTAACTGTATAGAGTCACTGTTTATTCAGGGTGAGGATCACTCACTGTGTAACTGTACAGAGTCACTGTTTATTCAGGGTGAGGATCACTCACTGTGTAACTGTACAGAGTCGCTGTTTATTCAGTGTGACGATCGCTCACTATGTAACTGTACAGAGTGACTGTTTATTCAGCAGGTTGAGGATCACTCACTGTGTAACTGTACAGAGTCACTGTTTATTCAGGGTGAGGATCACTCACTGTGTAACTGTACAGAGTCACTGTTTATTCAGGATGAGGATCACTCACTGTGTAACTGTACAGAGTCACTGTTTATTCAAGGTGAGGATCACTCACTGAGTAACTACAGAGTCACTGTTTATTCAGGGTGAGGATCACTCACTGTTTAACTGTACAGAGTCACTGTTTATTCAGGGTAAGGATCACTCACTGTGTAACTGTACAGAGTCACTGTTTATTCAGGATGAGGATCACTCACTGTGTAACTGTACAGAGTCACTGTTTATTCAGGGTAAGGATCACTCACTGTGTAACTGTACAGAGTCAGAGTTTATTCAGGGTGAAGATCACTCACTGTGTAACTGTACAGAGTCACTGTTTATTCAAGGTGAGGATCACTCACTGAGTAACTACAGAGTCACTGTTTATTCAGGGTGAGGATCACTCACTGTGTAACTGTACAGAGTCACTGTTTATTCAGGGTAAGGATCACTCACTGTGTAACTGTACAGCATCACTGTTTATTCAGGGTGAGGATCACTCACTGTGTAACTGTATAGATTCACTGTTTATTCAGGGTGAGGATCACGCACTGTGTAACTGCACAGAGTCACTGTTTATTGAGGGTGTGGATCACTCACTGTCTAACTGTACAGAGTCACTTTATTCAGGGTGTGGGTCACTCACTGTGTAACTGTACAGAGTCAATGTTTATTTTGTGTGAGGTTCACTCACTGTGTAACTGTACAGAGTCACTTTTTATTCAGGGTGAGGATCACTCACTCTGTAACTGTACAGAGTCACTGTTTATTCAGCAGGGTGAGGATCACTCACTGTGTAACTGGACAGAGTCACTGTTTATTAAGGGTGCGGTTCACTCACCGTGTAACTGTACAGAGGCACTGTTTATTCAGGGTGAGGATCACTCACTGAGTAACTGTACAGAGTCACTGTTTATTCAGGGTGAAGATCACTCACTGTCTAACTGTACAGAGTTACTGTTAATTCAAGGTAAGGATCACTCACTGTGTAACTGTACAGAGTCACTGTTTATTCAGCAGGGTAAGGACCACTCAATGTGTAACAGCACAGAGTCACTGTTTATTCAAGGTGAGGTCCACTCACTGTGTAACTGTTCACAGTAACTGTTTATTCAGGGTAAGGTTCACTCTGTGTAACTGTACAAAGTCACTGTTTCTTCAGCGTAAGGATCACTCACTGTGTAACTGTACAGAGTCACTGTTTATTCAGGGTGAGGATCACTCGCTGTGTAACTGTACAGAGTCACTGTTTATTCAGGGTGAGGATCACTCACTGTGTAACTGTACAGAATCACTGTTTATTCAGTGCAAGGATCATTCTGTGTAACTGCACAGAGAGTAACTGCTTATTCAGGGTGAGGATCACTCACTGTGTAACTGTACAGAGTCACTCTTTATTCAGGGTGAGGATCACTCACTGTGTAACTGTACAGAGTCACTGTCTATTCAGGGTGAGGGTCACTCACTGTGTAACTGTACAGAATCACTGTTTATTCAGGGTAAGGATCATTCTGTGTAACTGCACAGAGAGTAACTGCTTATTCAGGGTGAGGATCACTCACTGTGTAACTGTACAGAGTCACTGTTTATTCAAGGTGAGGATCACTCACTGTGTAACTGTACAGAGTAACTGCTTATTCAGGGTGAGGATCACTCACTGTGTAACTGTACAGAGTCACTGTTTATTCAGGGTGAGGGTCACTCACTGTGTAACTGTACAGAGTCACTGTTTATTCAGGGTCAGGTTCACTCACTGTGTAACTGTACAGAGTCACTGTTTATTCAGGGTAAGGATCATTCTGTGTAACTGCACAGAGAGTAACTGCTTATTCAGGGTGAGGATCACTCACTGTGTAACTGTACAGAGTCACTGTTTATTCAAGGTGAGGATCACTCACTGTTTAACTGTACAGAGTAACTGCTTATTCAGGGTGAGGATCACTCACTGTGTAACTGTACAGAGTCACTGTTTATTCAGTGTGAGGGTCACTCACTGTGTAACTGTACAGAGTCACTGTTTATTCAGGGTGGGGATCACTCACTGTGTCACTGCACAGAGTCACTGTTTATTCAGGGTGACGATCGCTCACTATGTAACTGTACAGAGTGACTGTTTATTCAAGGTGTGGATCACTTACTGAGTAACTGTACAGAGTCACTGTTTATTCAGCAGGGTGAGGATCACTCACTGTGTAACTGTACAGAGTCACTGTTTATTCATGGTGAGGATCACTCACTGAGTAACTGTACAGAGTCACTGTTTATTCAGGGTGAGGATCACTCACTGTGTAACTGTACAGAGTCACTGTTTATTCAGGATGAGGATCACTCACTGTGTAACTGTACAGAGTGACTGTTTATTCAGGGTAAGGATCACTCACTGTGTAACTGTACAGAGTCAGAGTTTATTCAGGGTGAAGATCACTCACCGTGTAACTGTACAGAGTCACTGTTTATTCAAGGTGAGGATCACTCACTGAGTAACTACAGAGTCACTGTTTATTCAGGGTGAGGATCACTCACTGTGTAATGTACAGAGTCACTGTTTATTCAGGGTGAGGATCACTCCCTGAGTAACTGTATAGAGTCACTGTTTATTCAGAGTGAGGTTCACTCACTGTGTAACTGTACAGAGTCACAGTTTATTCAGGGGACAGATCATTCTGTGTAACTGTACAGAGTCACTGTTTATTCAGGGTGAGGATCACTCACTGAGCAACTGTACAGAGTCACTGTTTATTCAGAGTGAGGTTCACTCACTGTGTAACTGTACAGAGTCACTGTTTATTCAGAGTGAGGATCACTCACTGTGTAACTGTACCGAGTCACTGTTTATTCAGGGTGAGGATCACTCACTGTGTAACTGTACAGAGTCAATGTTTATTCAGGGTGAGGATCACTCACTGTGTAACTGTACAGAGTAACTGTTTATTCAGGGTGCGGATCACTCGCTGTGTAACTGTACAGAGTCACTGTTTATTCAGGGTAAGGGACACTCACTGAGTAACTGTATAGATTCACTGTTTATTCAGGGTGAGGTTCACTCACTGTGTAACTGTACAGAGTCACTGATTATTCAGGGTAAGGATCACTCAGTGTGTAACTGTACAGCATCACTGTTTATTCAGGGTGAGGATCACTCACTGTGTAACTGTATAGATTCACTATTTATTCAGGGTGAGGATCACGCAGTGTGTAACTGCACAGAGTCACTGTTTATAGAGGGTGTGGATCACTCACTGTCTAACTGTACAGAGTCACTGTTTATTCAGTGTGAGGGTGACTCACTGTGTAACTGTACAGAGTAACTGTTTATTCAGGGTAAGGATCACTCACTGTGTAACTGTACAGCATCACTGTTTATTCAGGGTGAGGATCACTCACTGTGTAACTGTATAGATTCACTGTTTATTCAGGGTGAGGAACACGCACTGTGTAACTGCACAGAGTCACTGTTTATTGAGGGTGTGGATCACTCACTGTGTAACTGTACAGAGTCACTGTTTATTCAGGGTAAGGTTCACTCACTGTGTAACTGGACAGACTCACTGTTTATTCAGGGTAAGGTTCACTCACTGTGTAACTGGACAGACTCACTGTTTATTGAGGGTGAGGATCACTCACTGTGTAACTTTACAGAGTCACTCTTTATTCAGGGTGAGGATCACTCACTGTGTAACTGTACAGAGTCACTGTTTATTCAGGGTGAGGGTCACTCACTGTGTAACTGTACAGAATCACTGTTTATTCATGGTAAGGATCATTCTGTGTAACTGCACAGAGAGTAACTGCTTATTCAGGGTGAGGATCACTCACTGTGTAACTGTACAGAGTCACTGTTTATTCAAGGTGAGGATCACTCACTGTGTAACTGTACAGGGTAACTGCTCATTCAGGGTGAGGATCACTCACTGTGTAACTGTACAGAGTCACTGTTTATTCAGGGTGAGGATCACTCACTGTGTAACTGTACAGAGTCGCTGTTTATTCAGTGTGACGATCGCTCACTATGTAACTGTACAGAGTGAATGTTTATTCAGCAGGTTGAGGATCACTCACTGTGTAACTGTACAGAGTCACTGTTTATTCAGGGTGAGGATCACTCACTGTGTAACTGTACAGAGTCACTGTTTATTCAGGATGAGGATCACTCACTGTGTAACTGTACAGAGTCACTGTTTATTCAAGGTGAGGATCACTCACTGAGTAACTACAGAGTCACTGTTTATTCAGGGTGAGGATCACTCACTGTTTAACTGTACAGAGTCACTGTTTATTCAGGGTAAGGATCACTCACTGTGTAACTGTACAGAGTCACTGTTTATTCAGGATGAGGATCACTCACTGTGTAACTGTACAGAGTCACTGTTTATTCAGGGTAAGGATCACTCACTGTGTAACTGTACAGAGTCAGTTTATTCAGGGTGAAGATCACTCACTGTGTAACTGTACAGAGTCACTGTTTATTCAAGGTGAGGATCACTCACTGAGTAACTACAGAGTCACTGTTTATTCAGGGTGAGGATCACTCACTGTGTAACTGTACAGAGTCACTGTTTATTCAGGGTAAGGATCACTCACTGTGTAACTGTACAGCATCACTGTTTATTCAGGGTGAGGATCACTCACTGTGTAACTGTATAGATTCACTGTTTATTCAGGGTGAGGATCACGCGCTGTGTAACTGCACAGAGTCACTGTTTATTGAGGGTGTGGATCACTCACTGTCTAACTGTACAGAGTCACTTTATTCAGGGTGTGGGTCACTCACTGTGTAACTGTACAGAGTCACTGTTTATTCAGTGTGAGGTTCACTCACTGTGTAACTGTACAGAGTCACTTTTTATTCAGGGTGAGGATCACTCACTCTGTAACTGTACAGAGTCACTGTTTATTCAGCAGGGTGAGGATCACTCACTGTGTAACTGGACAGAGTCACTGTTTATTAAGGGTGCGGTTCACTCACCGTGTAACTGTACAGAGGCACTGTTTATTCAGGGTGAGGATCACTCACTGAGTAACTGTACAGAGTCACTGTTTATTCAGGGTGAAGATCACTCACTGTGTAACTGTACAGAGTTACTGTTTATTCAAGGTAAGGATCACTCACTGTGTAACTGTACAGAGTCACTGTTTATTCAGCAGGGTAAGGACCACTCAATGTGTAACAGCACAGAGTCACTGTTTATTCAGGGTGAAGATCACTCACTGTGTAAGTGGACAGAGTCACTGTTTATTCAAGGTGAGGTCCACTCACTGTGTAACTGTTCACAGTAACTGTTTATTCAGGGTAAGGTTCACTCTGTGTAACTGTACAAAGTCACTGTTTCTTCAGCGTAAGGATCACTCACTGTGTAACTGTACAGAGTCACTGTTTATTCAGGGTGAGGATCACTCGCTGTGTAACTGTACAGAGTCACTGTTTATTCAGGGTGAGGATCACTCACTGTGTAACTGTACAGAATCACTGTTTATTCAGTGCAAGGATCATTCTGTGTAACTGCACAGAGAGTAACTGCTTATTCAGGGTGAGGATCACTCACTGTGTAACTGTACAGAGTCACTCTTTATTCAGGGTGAGGATCACTCACTGTGTAACTGTACAGAGTCACTGTTTATTCAGGGTGAGGGTCACTCACTGTGTAACTGTACAGAATCACTGTTTATTCAGGGTAAGGATCATTCTGTGTAACTGCACAGAGAGTAACTGCTTATTCAGGGTGAGGATCACTCACTGTGTAACTGTACAGAGTCACTGTTTATTCAAGGTGAGGATCACTCACTGTGTAACTGTACAGAGTAACTGCTTATTCAGGGTGAGGATCACTCACTGTGTAACTGTACAGAGTCACTGTTTATTCAGGGTGAGGGTCACTCACTGTGTAACTGTACAGAGTCACTGTTTATTCAGGGTCAGGTTCACTCACTGTGTAACTGTACAGAGTCACTGTTTATTCAGGGTAAGGATCATTCTGTGTAACTGCACAGAGAGTAACTGCTTATTCAGGGTGAGGATCACTCACTGTGTAACTGTACAGAGTCACTGTTTATTCAAGGTGAGGATCACTCACTGTTTAACTGTACAGAGTAACTGCTTATTCAGGGTGAGGATCACTCACTGTGTAACTGTACAGAGTCACTGTTTATTCAGGGTGAGGGTCACTCACTGTGTAACTGTACAGAGTCACTGTTTATTCAGGGTGGGGATCACTCACTGTGTAACTGTACAGAGTCACTGTTTATTCAGGGTGAGGATCACTCACTGTGTAACTGTACAGAGTCACTGTTTATTCAGGATGAGGATCACTCACTGTGTAACTGTACAGAGTGACTGTTTATTCAGGGTAAGGATCACTCACTGTGTAACTGTACAGAGTCAGAGTTTATTCAGGGTGAAGATCACTCACTGTGTAACTGTACAGAGTCACTGTTTATTCAAGGTGAGGATCACTCACTGAGTAACTACAGAGTCACTGTTTATTCAGGGTGAGGATCACTCACTGTGTAATGTAAGGAGTCACTGTTTATTCAGGGTGAGGATCACTCCCTGAGTAACTGTATAGAGTCACTGTTTATTCAGGGTGAGGATCACTCACTGTCTAACTGTACAGAGTCACTGTTTATTCAGGGTGAGGATCACTCACTGTGTAACTGTACAGAGTCGCTGTTTATTCAGTGTGACGATCGCTCACTATGTAACTGTACAGAGTGACTGTTTATTCAGCAGGTTGAGGATCACTCACTGTGTAACTGTACAGAGTCACTGTTTATTCAGGGTGAGGATCACTCACTGTGTAACTGTACAGAGTCACTGTTTATTCAGGATGAGGATCACTCACTGTGTAACTGTACAGAATCACTGTTTATTCAAGGTGAGGATCACTCACTGAGTAACTACAGAGTCACTGTTTATTCAAGGTAAGGATCACTCACTGTGTAACTGTACAGAGTCACTGTTTATTCAGCAGGGTAAGGACCACTCAATGTGTAACAGCACAGAGCCACTGTTTATTCAAGGTGAGGTCCACTCACTGTGTAACTGTTCACAGTAACTGTTTATTCAGGGTAAGGTTCACTCTGTGTAACTGTACAAAGTCACTGTTTCTTCAGCGTAAGGATCACTCACTGTGTAACTGTACAGAGTCACTGTTTATTCAGGGTGAGGATCACTCGCTGTGTAACTGTACAGAGTCACTGTTTATTCAGGGTGAGGATCACTCACTGTGTAACTGTACAGAATCACTGTTTATTCAGTGCAAGGATCATTCTGTGTAACTGCACAGAGAGTAACTGCTTATTCAGGGTGAGGATCACTCACTGTGTAACTGTACAGAGTCACTCTTTATTCAGGGTGAGGATCACTCACTGTGTAACTGTACAGAGTCACTGTTTATTCAGGGTGAGGGTCACTCACTGTGTAACTGTACAGAATCACTGTTTATTCAGGGTAAGGATCATTCTGTGTAACTGCACAGAGAGTAACTGCTTATTCAGGGTGAGGATCACTCACTGTATAACTGTACAGAGTCACTGTTTATTCAAGGTGAGGATCACTCACTGTGTAACTGTACAGAGTCACTGTTTATTCAGGGTGAGGGTCACTCACTGTGTAACTGTACAGAGTCACTGTTTATTCAAGGTGAGGATCACTCACTGTGTAACTGCACAGAGTCACTGTTTATTCAGGGTGACGATCGCTCACTATGTAACTGTACAGAGTGACTGTTTATTCAAGGTGTGGATCACTTACTGAGTAACTGTACAGAGTCACTGTTTATTCAGCAGGGTGAGGATCACTCACTGTGTAACTGTACAGAGTCACTGTTTATTCATGGTGAGGATCACTCACTGAGTAACTGTACAGAGTCACTGTTTATTCAGGGTGAGGATCACTCACTGTGTAACTGTACAGAGTCACTGTTTATTCAGGATGAGGATCACTCACTGTGTAACTGTACAGAGTGACTGTTTATTCAGGGTAAGGATCACTCACTGTGTAACTGTACAGAGTCAGAGTTTATTCAGGGTGAAGATCACTCACCGTGTAACTGTACAGAGTCACTGTTTATTCAAGGTGAGGATCACTCACTGAGTAACTACAGAGTCACTGTTTATTCAGGGTGAGGATCACTCACTGTGTAATGTACAGAGTCACTGTTTATTCAGGGTGAGGATCACTCCCTGAGTTACTGTATAGAGTCACTGTTTATTCAGAGTGAGGTTCACTCACTGTGTAACTGTACAGAGTCACAGTTTATTCAGGGGTACAGATCATTCTGTGTAACTGTACAGAGTCACTGTTTATTCAGGGTGAGGATCACTCACTGAGCAACTGTACAGAGTCACTGTTTATTCAGAGTGAGGTTCACTCACTGTGTAACTGTACAGAGTCACTGTTTATTCAGAGTGAGGATCACTCACTGTGTAACTGTACAGAGTCACTGTTTATTCAGGGTGAGGATCACTCACTGTGTAACTGTACAGAGTCAATGTTTATTCAGGGTGAGGATCACTCACTGTGTAACTGTACAGAGTAACTGTTTATTCAGGGTGCGGATCACTCGCTGTGTAACTGTACAGAGTCACTGTTTATTCAGGGTAAGGGACACTCACTGAGTAACTGTATAGATTCACTGTTTATTCAGGGTGAGGTTCACTCACTGTGTAACTGTACAGAGTCACTGATTATTCAGGGTAAGGATCACTCAGTGTGTAACTGTACAGCATCACTGTTTATTCAGGGTGAGGATCACTCACTGTGTAACTGTATAGATTCACTATTTATTCAGGGTGAGGATCACGCAGTGTGTAACTGCACAGAGTCACTGTTTATAGAGGGTGTGGATCACTCACTGTCTAACTGTACAGAGTCACTGTTTATTCAGTGTGAGGATGACTCACTGTGTAACTGTACAGAGTAACTGTTTATTCAGGGTAAGGATCACTCACTGTGTAACTGTACAGCATCACTGTTTATTCAGGGTGAGGATCACTCACTGTGTAACTGTATAGATTCACTGTTTATTCAGGGTGAGGAACACGCACTGTGTAACTGCACAGAGTCACTGTTTATTGAGGGTGTGGATCACTCACTGTGTAACTGTACAGAGTCACTGTTTATTCAGGGTAAGGTTCACTCACTGTGTAACTGGACAGACTCACTGTTTATTCAGGGTAAGGTTCACTCACTGTGTAACTGGACAGACTCACTGTTTATTGAGGGTGAGGATCACTCACTGTGTAACTTTACAGAGTCACTTTATTCAGGGTGAGGGTCACTCACTGTGTAACTGGACAGACTCACTGTTTATTCAGTGTGAGGTTCACTAACTGTGTAACTGTACAGAGTCACTGTTTATTCAGGGTGAGGATCACTCACTGTGTAACTGTACAGAGTCACTGTTTATTCAGCAGGGTGAGGATCACTCACTGTGTAACTGTACAGGGTCACTGTTTATTCAGGATGAGGATCACTCACTGTGTAACTGTACATAGTCACTGTTTATTCAGGGTAAGGATCACTCACTGTGTAACTGTACAGGGTCCCTGTTTATTCAGGGTGAGGATCACTCACTGTGTAACTGTACAGGGTCACTGTTTATTCAGGGTGAGGATCACTCACTGTGTAACTGTACAGAGTCACTGTTTATTCAGGGTGAGGATCATTCACTGTGTAACTGTACAGGGTCACTGTTTATTCAGGGTGAGGATCACTCACTGTGTAACTGTGCAGAGTCACTGTTTATTCAGGGTGCGGTTCACTCACCGTGTAACTGTACAGAGTCACTGTTTATGTAGGGTGTGGATCACTCACTGTGTAACAGTACAGAGAGTCACTGTTTATTCAGGGTGAGGTCCACTTACTGTGTAATTGTACAGAGTCACTGTTTATTCAGGGTAAGGATCACTCACTGTGTAACTGTACAGAGTCACTGTTTATTCACCAGAGTAAGGATCACTCACTGTGTAACAGCACAGAGTCACTGTTTATTCAAGGTGAGGTCCACTCACCGTGCAACTGTTCACAGTAACTGTTTATTCAGGGTAAGGTTCACTCTGTGTAACTGTACAAAGTCACTGTTTCTTCAGCGTAAGGATCACTCACTGTGTAACTGTACAGAGTCACTGTTTATTCAGCAGGGTGAGGTTCACTCACTGTGTAACTGTACAGAGTCACTGTTTATTCAGAGTGAGGAATACTCGCTGTGTAACTGTACAGAGTCACTATTTATTGAGGGTGTGGATCACTCACTGTGTAACTGTACAGAGTCACTGTTTATTCAGGGTGAGGATCACTGACTGTGTAACTGTACAGAGTCACTGTTTATTGAGGGTGTGGGTCACTCACTGTGTAACAGTACAGAGTCACTGTTTATTCAGGGTGAGGTCCACTTACTGTGTAATTGTACAGAGTCACTGTTTATTCAGGGTAAGGATCGCTCTGTGTAACTGTACAGAGTCACTGTTGATTCAGGGTGAGGATCACTCACTGTGTAACTGTACAGAGTCACTGTTTATTCAGGGTGAGGATCACTCGCTGTGTAACTGTACAGAGTCACTGTTTATTCAGGGTGAGGATCACTCACTGAGTAACTGGACAGAGTCACTGTTTATTCAGGGTGAGGATCACTCACTGTGTAACTGTACAGAATCACTGTTTATTCAGGGTAAGGATCATTCTGTGTAACTGCACAGAGAGTAATTGCTTATTCAGGGTGAGGATCACTCACTGTGTAACTATACAGAGTCACTTTTTATTCAGGGTGAGGATCACTCACTGTGTAACTGTACAGAGTCACTGTTTATTCAGGGTGAGGGTCACTCACTGTTTAACTGTACAGAATCACTGTTTATTCAGGGTAAGGATCATTCTCTGTAACTGCACAGAGAGTAACTGCTTATTCAGGGTGAGGATCACTCACTGTGTAACTGTACAGAGTCACTGTTTATTCAAGGTGAGGATCACTCACTGTGTAACTGTACAGAGTAACTGCTTATTCAGGGTGAGGATCATTCACTGTGTAACTGTACAGAGTCACTGTTTATTCAGGGTGAGGGTCACTCACTGTGTAACTTTACAGAGTCAGAGTTTATTCAGCGTGAAGATAACTCACTGTGTAACTGTACAGAGTCACTGTTTATTCAGGGCCAGGTTCACTCACTGTGCAACTGTACAGAGTCACTGTTTATTCAGGGTGAGGATCACTCGCTGTGTAACTGTTCAGAGTCAGAGTTTATTCAGCGTGAAGATAACTCACTGTGTAACTGTACAGAGTCACTGTTTATTCAGGGTGAGGTTCACTCACTCTGTAACTGCAGAGAAACTGGTTATTCAGGGTGAGGATCACTCACTGTGTTACTGTACAGAGTCACTGATTATTCAGGGTAAGGATCACTCTGTGTAACTGTAGAGAGTCACTGTTTATTCAGGGTGAGGATCACTCACTGTGTAACTGTACAGAGTCACTGTTTATTCAGGGTGAGGATCACTCACTGTGTAACTGTACAGAGTCACTGATTATTCAGGGTAAGGATCACTCTGTGTAACTGTAGAGAGTCACTTTTTATTAAGGGAGCGGATCACTCACTGTGTAACTGTACAGAGTCACTGTTTATTGAAGGTGTGGATCACTCATGTGGAACTGTACTGAGTCACTGTTTATTCAGGGTGAGGATCATTCACTGTGTAACTGCACAGAGTCACTGTTTATTCAGGGTAAGGATCACTCTGTGTAACTGTACAGAGTCACTGTTTATTCAGTGTGAGGATCACTCACTGTGTAACTGTAAAGAGTCACTTTATTCACGGTGAGGTCCACTCACTGTGTAACTGTACAGAGTCACTGTTTATTGAGGGTGAGGATCATTCACTGTGTAACTGTAAAGAGTCACTTTATTCACGGTGAGGTCCACTCACTGTGTAACTGTACAGTCACTGTTTATTCAGGGTGAGGATCACTGACTGTGTAACTGTACAGAGTCACTGTTTATTCAGGGTGAGGTTCACTCACTGTGTAACTGCAGAGAAACTGGTTATTCAATGTGAGGATCACTCACTGAGTAACTGTACAGAGTCACTGTCAATTCAGGGTAGGGATCACTCACTGTGTAACTGTACAGAGTCACTGTTTATTGAGGGTGACGATCACTCACTGTGTAACTGTACAGAGTCACTTTTTATTCAGGGTGAGGATCACACACAGTGTAATTGCACAGAGTCACTGTTTATTGAGGGTTTGGATCACTCACTGTGTAACTGTACAGAGTCACTGTTCATTCAGTGTAAGGATCACTCACTGTGTAACTGTATAGATTCACTGTTTATTCAGCGTAAGGTTCACTCACTGAGTAACTGTATAGATTCACTGTTTATTCAGGGTGAGGTTCACTCACTGTGTACCTGTACAGAGTCACTGTTTATTCAGGGTTAGGATCACTCACTGTGTAACTGTACAGAGATACTGTTTATTCAGGTTGAAGATCACTCACTGTGTAACTGGACAGAGCCACTGTTTATTCAGGGTGTCGATCACTCACTGTGTAACTGTACCGACTCACTGTTTTTTCAGGGTAAGGATCACTCTGTGTAACTGTACAGAGTCACTGTTTATTCAGGGGTACAGATCATTCTGTGTCACTGTACAGAGTCACTGTTTATTCAGGGTGAGGATCACTCACTGAGTAAGTGTCCAGAGTCACTGCTTATTCAGGGTGAGGATCACTCCCTGAGTAACAGTGTAGAGTCACTGTTTATTCAGAGTGAGGTTCACTCACTGTGTAACTGTTCAGAGTCACGGTTTATTCAGCGGTACAGATAATTCTATGTAACTGTACAGAGTCACTGTCACACGGGAGGGTTTAAACTAGTATGGCAGGGGGGTGGGCACGGGAGCAATAGGTCAGAAGGTGAGAGCATTGAGGGAGAACTAGGGAATAGGGACAGTGTGGCTCTGAGGCAGAGCAGACGGGGAGAAGTTGCTGAACACAGCGGGTCTGGTGGCCTGAAGTGCATATGTTTTAATGCAAGGAGCATTACGGGTAAGGCAGATGAACTTAGACCTTGGATTACTACTTGGAACTATGATGTTGTTGCCATTACAGAGACCTGGTTGAGGGAAGGGCAGGATTGGCAGCTAAACGTTCCAGGATTTAGATGTTTCAGGCGGGATAGAGGGGGATGTAAAAGGGGAGGCGGAGTTGCGCTACTTGTTCAGGAGAGTATCACAGCTATACAGCGAGAGGACACCTCAGAGGGCAGTGAGGCTATATGGGTAGAGATCAGGAATAAGAAGGGTGCAGTCACAATGTTGGGGGTATACTACAGGCCTCCCAACAGCCAGCGGGAGATAGAGGAGCAGATAGGTAGACAGATTTTGGAAAAGAGTAAAAACAACAGGGTTGTGGTGATGGGAGACTTCAACTTCCCCAATATTGACTGGGACTCACTTAGTGCCAGGGGCTTAGACGGGGCAGAGTTTGTAAGGAGCATCCAGGAGGGCTTCTTAAAACAATATGTAAACAGTCCAACTAGGGAAGGGGCGGTACTGGACCTGGTATTGGGGAATGAGCCCGGCCAGGTGGTAGATGTTTCAGTAGGGGAGCATTTCGGTAACAGTGACCACAATTCAGTAAGTTTTAAAGTACTGGTGGACAAGGATAAGAGTGGTCCGAGGATGAATGTGCTAAATTGGGGGAAGGCTAATTATAACAATATTAGGCGGGAACTGAAGAACATAGATTGGGGGCGGATGTTTGAGGGCAAATCAACATCTGACATGTGGGAGGCTTTCAAGTGTCAGTTGAAAGGAATACAGGACAGGCATGTTCCTGTGAGGAAGAAAGATAAATACGGCAATTTTCGGGAACCTTGGATGACGAGTGATATTGTAGGCCTCGTCAAAAAGAAAAAGGAGGCATTTGTCAGGGCTAAAAGGCTGGGAACAGACGAAGCCTGTGTGGCATATAAGGAAAGTAGGAAGGAACTTAAGCAAGGAGTCAGGAGGGCTAGAAGGGGTCATGAAAAGTCATTGGCAAATAGGGTTAAGGAAAATCCCAAGGCTTTTTACACTTACATAAAAAGCAAGAGGGTAGCCAGGGAAAGGGTTGGCCCACTGAAGGATAGGCAAGGGAATCTATGTGTGGAGCCAGAGGAAATGGGCGAGGTACTAAATGAATACTTTGCATCAGTATTCACCAAAGAGAAGGAATTGGTAGATGTTGAGTCTGGAGAAGGGGGTGTAGATAGCCTGGGTCACATTGTGATCCAAAAAGACGAGGTGTTGGGTGTCTTAAAAAATATTAAGGTAGATAAGTCCCCAGGGCCGGATGGGATCTACCCCAGAATACTGAAGGAGGCTGGAGAGGAAATTGCTGAGGCCTTGACAGAAATCTTTGGATCCTCGCTGTCTTCAGGGGATGTCCCGGAGGACTGGAGAATAGCCAATGTTGTTCCTCTGTTTAAGAAGGGTGGCAGGGATAATCCCGGGAACTACAGGCCGGTGAGCCTTACTTCAGTGGTCGGGAAATTACTGGAGAGAATTCTTCGAGACAGGATCTACTCCCATTTGGAAGCAAATGGACGTATTAGTGAGAGGCAGCACGGTTTTGTGAAGGGGAGGTCGTGTCTCACTAACTTGATAGAGTTTTTCGAGGAGGTCACTAAGATGATTGATGCAGGTAGGGCAGTAGATGTTGTCTATATGGACTTCAGTAAGGCCTTTGACAAGGTCCCTCATGGTAGACTAGTACAAAAGGTGAAGTCACACGGGATCAGGGGTGAACTGGCAAGGTGGATACAGAACTGGCTAGGCCATAGAAGGCAGAGGGTAGCAATGGAGGGATGCTTTTCTAATTGGAGGGCTGTGACCAGTGGTGTTCCACAGGGATCAGTGCTGGGACCTTTGCTCTTTGTAGTATATATAAATGATTTGGAGGAAAATGTAACTGGTCTGATTAGTAAGTTTGCAGACGACACAAAGGTTGGTGGAATTGCGGATAGCGATGAGGACTGTCTGAGGATACAGCAGGATTTAGATTGTCTGGAGACTTGGGCGGAGAGATGGCAGATGGAGTTTAACCTGGACAAATGTGAGGTAATGCATTTTGGAAGGGCTAATGCAGGTAGGGAATATACAGTGAATGGTAGAACCCTCAAGAGTATTGAAAGTCAAAGAGATCTAGGAGTACAGGTCCACAGATCACTGAAAGGGGCTACACAGGTGGAGAAGGTAGTCAAGAAGGCATACGGCATGCTTGCCTTCATTGGCCGGGGCATTGAGTATAAGAATTGGCAAGTCATGTTGCAGCTGTATAGAACCTTAGTTAGGCCACACTTGGAGTATAGTGTTCAATTCTGGTCGCCACACTACCAGAAGGATGTGGAGGCTTTAGAGAGGGTGCAGAAGAGATTTACCAGAATGTTGCCTGGTATGGAGGGCATAAGCTATGAGGAGCGATTGAATAAACTCGGTTTGTTCTCACTGGAACGAAGGAGGTTGAGGGGCGACCTGATAGAGGTATACAAAATTATGAGGGGCATAGACAGAGTGGATAGTCAGAGGCTTTTCCCCAGGGTAGAGGGGTCAATTACTAGGGGGCATAGGTTTAAGGTGAGAGGGGCAAAGTTTAGAGTAGATGTACGAGGCAACAGAGTCACTGTTTTTTCAGGGTGAGGTTCACTCACTGTGTAACTGTACAGAGTCACTGTTTATTCAGGGTAAGGACAGAGCCACTGTTTATTCAGGGTGTCGATCACTCACTGTGTAACTGTACCGAGTCACTGTTTTTTCAGGGTAAGGATCACTCTGTGTAACTGTACAGAGTCACTGTTTATTCAGGGGTACAGATCATTCTGTGTCACTGTACAGAGTCACTGTTTATTCAGGGTGAGGATCACTCACTGAGTAAGTGTCCAGAGTCACTGTTTATTCAGGGTGAGGATCACTCACTATGTAACTGGACAGAGCCACTGTTTATTCAGGGTGAGGATCACTCCCTGAGTAACAGTGTAGAGTCACTGTTTATTCAGAGTGAGGTTCACTCACTGTGTAACTGTTCAGAGTCACGGTTTATTCAGCGGTACAGATAATTCTGTGTAACTGTACAGAGTCACTGTTTATTCAGGGTGAGGATGACTCACTGTGTAACTGTACAGAGTAACTGTTTATTCAGGGTAAGGATCACTCACTGTGTAACTGTACAGCATCACTGTTTATTCAGGGTGAGGATCACTCACTGTGTAACTGTACAGAGTCACTGTTTATTCAGGGTGAGGATGACTCACTGTGTAACTGTACAGAGTCACTGTTTATTCAGGGTGAGGATCACTCACTGTGTAACTGTACAGAGTAACTGTTTATTCAGGTAAGGACCACTCACTGTGTAACTGTACAGCATCACTGTTTATTCAGGGTGAGGATCACTCACTGTGTAACTGTATAGATTCACTGTTTATTCAGGTTGAGGATCACGCACTGTGTAACTGCACAGAGTCACTGTTTATTGAGGGTGTGGATCACTCACTGTGTAACTGTACAGAGTTACTGTTTATTGAGGGTGAGGATCACTCACTGTGTAACTGTACAGTGTCACTGTTTATTCAGGGTGAGGAATACTCGCTGTGTAACTGTACAGAGTCACTGTTTATTCAGGGTGAGGATCACTCACTGTGTAACTGTACAGAGTCACTGTTTATTCTGGGTGAGGAATACTCGCTGTGTAACTGTACAGAGTCACTGTTTATTCAGGGTAAGGATCACCCACTGCGTAACTGTACACATTCACTGTTTATTCAGGGTGAGGTTCACTCACTGTGTAACTCCACAGAGTCACTGTTTATTCAGGGTGAGGATCACTCACTGTGTAACTGTACAGTGTCACTGTTTATTCAGGGTGAGGATCACTCACTGTGTAACTGTACATAGTCACTGTTTATTGAGAGTGTGGATCACTCACTGTGTAACTGCACAGAGTCACTGTTTATTCAGGGTAAGGATCGCTCACTGCGTAACTGTACAGCATCACTGTTTATTCAGGGTGAGGATCACTCACTGTGTAACTGTACAGAGTCACTTTATTCAGGGTGAAGATCACTCACTGTGTAACTGTACAGAGTCACTTTATTCAGGCTGAGGGTCACTCCCTGTGTAACTGTACAGAGGCACTGTTTATTCAGGGTAAGGATCACTCACTGTGTAACTGTACAGAGTTACTGTTTATTGAGGGTGAGGATCACTCACTGTGTAACTGTACAGTGTCACTGTTTATTCAGGGTGAGGATCACTCACTGTGTAACTGCACAGAGTCACTGTTTATTCAGGGTGAGGAATACTCGCTGTGTAACTGTACAGAGTCACTGTTTATTCAGGGTGAGGATCACTCACTGTGTAACTGTACAGAGTCACTGTTTATTCTGGGTGAGGAATACTCGCTGTGTAACTGTACAGAGTCACTGTTTATTCAGGGTAAGGATCACTCACTGCGTAACTGTACACATTCACTGTTTATTCAGGGTGAGGTTCACTCACTGTGTAACTGTACAGAGTCACTGTTTATTCAGGGTGAGGATCACTCACTGTGTAACTGTACAGTGTCACTGTTTATTCAGGGTGAGGATCACTCACTGTGTAACTGTACAGAGTTACTGTTTATTGAGGGTGAGGATCACTCACTGTGTAACTGTACAGTGTCACTGTTTATTCAGGGTGAGGATCACTCACTGTGTAACTGCACAGAGTCACTGTTTATTCAGGGTGAGGAATACTCGCTGTGTAACTGTACAGAGTCACTGTTTATTCAGGGTGAGGATCACTCACTGTGTAACTGTACAGAGTCACTGTTTATTCTGGGTGAGGAATACTCGCTGTGTAACTGTACAGAGTCACTGTTTATTCAGGGTAAGGATCACTCACTGCGTAACTGTACACATTCACTGTTTATTCAGGGTGAGGTTCACTCACTGTGTAACTGTACAGAGTCACTGTTTATTCAGGGTGAGGATCACTCACTGTGTAACTGTACAGTGTCACTGTTTATTCAGGGAGAGGATCACTCACTGTGTAACTGTACAGCATCACTGTTTATTCAGGGTGAGGATCACTCACTGTGTAACTGTATAGATTCACTGTTTATTCAGGGTGAGGATCACGCACTGTGTAACTGCACAGAGTCACTATTTATTGAGGGTGTGGATCACTCACTGTGTAACTGCACAGAGTCACTTTTTATTCAGGGTAAGGATCACTCACTGCGTAACTGTACAGAGTCACTGTTTATTCAGGGTAAGGATCACTCACTGTGTAACTGTACAGAGTCACTGTTTATTGAGGGTGAGGATAACTCACTGTGTAACTGTACAGATTCACTGTTTATTCAGCAGGGCGAGGATCACTCACTGAGTAACTGTATAGTGTCACTGTTTTTTCAGGGTGAGATTCACTCACTGTGTGACTGTACAGAGTCACTGTTTATTCAGAGTGAGGATCATTCTGTGAACTGTACAGAGAGTCACTGCTTATTCAGGGTGAGGATCACTCACTGTGTAACTGTACAGAATCACTGTTTATTCAGGGTGAGGATCACTCACTGTGTAACTGTACAGAATCACTGTTTATTCAGGGTGAGGATCACTCGCTTTGTAACTGTACAGAGTCACTGTTTTTTCAGGGTGAGGATCACTCACTGTGTAACTGTACAGAGTCACTGTTTATTCAGCAGGGTGAGGATCACTCACTGTGTAACTGTAGAGAGTCACTGTTTATTGAACGTGTGGTTCACTCACTGTGCAACTGTACAGAGTTACTGTTTATGGAGGGTGAGGATCACTCACTGTGTAACTATACAGAGTCACTGTTTATTCAGGGTGAGGATCACTCACTGTGTAACTGCACAGAGTCACTGTTTATTCAGGGTGAGGATCACTCATTGTGTAACTGTACAGAGTCACTGTTTATTCAGGTTAAGGATCACTCACTGTGTAACTGTACAGAGTCACTGTTTATTCAGGGTAAGAATCACTCACTGTGTAACTGTACGGAGTCACTGTTTATTCAGGGTGAGGATCACTCACTGAGTAACTGTACAGAGTCACTGTTTTTTCAGTGTGAGGTTCACTCGCTGAGTAACTGTATAGAGCCACTGTTTATTCAGGGTGAGGATCACTCACTCTGTAACTGTACAGAGTCACTTTTTATTCAGGGTGAGGATCACTCTGTGTAACTGTACAGAGTTACTGTTTATTCAGTGTGAGGATCACATACTGTGCAACTGTACAGAGTCACTGTTTATTCAGGGCGAGGATCACTCATTGTGTAACTGTACAGTGTCACTGTTTATTCAGGGTGAGGATCACTCTCTGTGTAGCTGGACAGAGCCACTGTTTATTCAGGGTGAGGATCACTCACTGTGTAACTGGACAGAGCCACTGTTTATTCAGGGTGAGGATTACTCACTGTGTAACTGTACAGAGTCACTGTTTATTCAGTGTGACGATCACCCACTATGTAACTGTACAGAGTGACTGTTTATTCAAGGTGAGGATCACTTACTGAGTAAAAACACTTACCTTTGCAGGAGCAGGCCAGTCGATTTCAGCGGGAGCGGAGCGTTAGTGATTTCTGGGAGACCTTCACAGGAGCAGGCTAGCCAATTTCAGCGGGAACAGTGCGCAAGTGATTTCTGGGAGGTAAGTTTCTCCTTTATAAACACTTACCTTTGCAGGAGCAGGCTAGTCAATTTCAGCGGGAGCAGTGCGCAAGTGATTTCTGGGAGGAGCAGATCTTGGAGTTTCAGCGGGAGCGGAACGCAGAGGCAGCTGGTGGGTGAGTATTTAGGTAAACACTTACCTGGTCCCGTTTTCGGTCCCTCTTTGCTGTTTTTTTTAATTTTAGTGTTTAAGGCGGGAACAGGAAGTTCGACCCGCGGACTTCTGGGAAGACCCTCACCAATAAATTCTGGTGGAGAGGAAACCCGAGACACTACACCCGCCCTCCTCCTCTAACCTAATAATAAAACCCATTGGTGTGAGGTAAGTACCATATTTTATTATTATTATTATTTTAAAAAATTTTTTAATTTAGTTTTTAGCCAGATCTTGGTAGAAAGTTAGAGGAATGGCAGGGAAGGGAGTGCAATGTTCCTCCTGCAGGATGTTTGAGGTGAGGGATGCCGTTCGTGTCCCTGCTGATTTTACCTGCAGGAAGTGCTGCCATCTCCAGCTCCTCCAAGACCGAGTTAGGGAACTGGAGCTGGAGTTGGAAGAACTTAGGATCATTCGGGAGGCAGAGGGGGTCATAGATAGCAGCTTTAGGGAATTAGTTACACCAAAGATTGGAGATAGATGGGTAACTGTAAGAGGGACTGGGAAGAAGCAGTCAGTGCAGGGATCCCCTGCAGTCGTTCCCCGGAGAAACAAGTATACCGCTTTGGATACTTGTGGGGGGGGGGCTTACCAGGGGTAAGCCATGGGGTACGGGCCTCTGGCACGGAGTCTGTCCCTGTTGCTCAGAAGGGAAGGGGGGAGAGGAGCAGAGCATTAGTAATTGGGGACTCGATAGTCAGGGGCACAGATAGGAGATTTTGTGGGAGCGTGAGAGACTCACGTTTGGTATGTTGCCTCCCAGGTGCAAGGGTACGTGATGTCTCGGATCGTGTTTTCCGGGTCCTTAAGGGGGAGGGGGAGCAGCCCCAAGTCGTGGTCCACATTGGCACTAAGGACATAGGTAGGGAAGGGGACAAGGATGTCAGGCAGGCTTTCAGGGAGCTAGGATGGAAGCTCAGAACTAGAACAAACAGAGTTGTTATCTCTGGATTGTTGCCCGTGCCACGTGATAGTGAGATGAGGAATAGGGAGAGAGAGCATTTAAACACGTGGCTACAGGGATGGTGCAGGCGGGAGGGATTCAGATTTCTGGATAACTGGGCCTCTTTCTGGGGAAGGTGGGACCTCTACAGACAGGATGGTCTACATCTGAACCTGAGGGGCATAAATATCCTGGGGGGGAGATTTGTTAGTGCTCTTTGGGGGGGTTTAAACTAATGCAGCAGGGGCATGGGAACCTGGATTGTAGTTTTAGGGTAAGGGAGAATGAGAGTATAGAGGTCAGGAGCACAGATTTGACGTCGCAGGAGGGGGCCAGTGTTCAGGTAGGTGGTTTGAAGTGTGTCTACTTCAATGCCAGTAGTATACGAAATAAGGTAGGGGAACTGGAAGCATGGGTTGGTACCTGGGACTTCGATGTTGTGGCCATTTCGGAGACATGGATAGAGCAGGGACAGGAATGGATGTTGCAGGTTCCGGGGTTTAGGTGTTTTAGTAAGCTCAGAGAAGGAGGCAAAAGAGGGGGAGGTGTGGCGCTGCTAGTCAAGAGCAGTATTACGGTGGCGGAGAGGATGCTAGATGGGGACTCATCTTCCGAGGTAGTATGGGCTGAGGTTAGAAACAGGAAAGGAGAGGTCACCCTGTTGGGAGTTTTCTATAGGCCTCCAAATAGTTCTAGGGATGTAGAGGAAAGGATGGCGAGGATGATCCTGGATAAGAGCGAAAGTAACAGGGTAGTTATTATGGGAGACTTTAACTTTCTAAATATTGACTGGAAAAGATATAGTTCGAGTACATTAGATGGGTCGTTTTTTGTACAGTGTGTGCAGGAGGGTTTCCTGACACAATATGTTGACAGGCCAACAAGAGGCGAGGCCACGTTGGATTTGGTTTTGGGTAATGAACCAGGCCAGGTGTTGGATTTGGAGGTAGGAGAGCACTTTGGGGACAGTGACCACAATTCGGTGACGTTTACGTTAATGATGGAAAGGGATAAGTATACACCGCAGGGCAAGAATTATAGCTGGGGGAAGGGCAATTATGATGCCATTAGACGGGACTTGGGGGGGATAAGGTGGAGAAGTAGGCTGCAAGTGTTGGGCACACTGGATAAGTGGAGCTTGTTCAAGGATCAGCTTCTGCGTGTTCTTGATAAGTATGTACCGGTCAGGCAGGGAGGAAGGCGTAGAGCGAGGAAACCGTGGTTTACCAAAGAAGTGGAATCTCTTGTTAAGATGAAGAAGGAGGCCTATGTGAAGATGAGGTGTGAAGTTTCAGTTGGGGCGATGGATAGTTACAAGGTAGCGAGGAAGGATCTAAAGAGAGAGCTAAGACGAGCAAGGAGGGGACATGAGAAGTATTTGGCAGGTAGGATCAAGGAAAACCCAAAAGCTTTCTATAGGTATGTCAGGAATAAGCGAATGACGAGGGAAAGAGTAGGAACAGTCAAGGACAGGGATGGGAAGTTGTGTGTGGAGTCTGAAGAGATAGGCGAGATATTAAATGAATATTTTTCGTCAGTATTCACTCGGGAAAAAGATAATGTTGTGGAGGAGAATGCTGAGACCCAGGCTATTAGAATAGATGGCATTGAGGTACGTAGGGAAGAGGTGTTGGCAATTCTGGACAGGCTGAAAATAGATAAGTCCCCGGGGCCTGATGGGATTTATCCAAGGATTCTCTGGGAGGCCAGGGAAGAGATTGCTGGACCTTTGGCTTTGATTTTTATGTCATCATTGGCTACAGGAATAGTGCCAGAGGACTGGAGGATAGCAAATGTGGTCCCTTTGTTCAAAAAGGGGAGCAGAGACAACCCCGGCAACTATAGACCGGTGAGCCTCACGTCTGTAGTGGGTAAAGTCTTGGAGGGGATTATAAGAGACAAGATTTATAATCATCTAGATAGGAATAATATGATCAGGGATAGTCAGCATGGCTTTGTGAAGGGTAGGTCATGCCTCACAAACCTTATCGAGTTCTTTGAGAAGGTGACTGAACAGGTAGACGAGGGTAGAGAAGTTGATGTGGTGTATATGGATTTCAGCAAAGCGTTTGATAAGGTTCCCCACGGTAGGCTTTGCAGAAAATACGGAGGCTGGGGATTGAGGGTGATTTAGAGATGTGGATCAGAAATTGGCTAGCTGAAAGAAGACAGAGGGTGGTGGTTGATGGGAAATGTTCAGAATGGAGTACAGTCACAAGTGGAGTACCACAAGGATCTGTTCTGGGGCCGTTGCTGTTTGTCATTTTTATCAATGACCTAGAGGAAGGCGCAGAAGGGTGGGTGAGTAAATTTGCAGACGATACTAAAGTCGGTGGTGTTGTCGACAGTGTGGAAGGATGTAGCAGGTTACAGAGGGATATAGATAAGCTGCAGAGCTGGGCTGAGAGGTGGCAAATGGAGTTTAATGTAGAGAAGTGTGAGGTGATTCACTTTGGAAGGAGTAACAGGAATGCAGAATATTTGGCTAATGGTAAAGTTCTTGGAAGTGTGGATGAGCAGAGGGATCTAGGTGTCCATGTACATAGATCCCTGAAAGTTGCCACCCAGGTTGATAGGGTTGTGAAGAAGGCCTATGGAGTGTTGGCCTTTATTGGTAGAGGGATTGAGTTCCGGAGTCAGGAGGTCATGTTGCAGCTGTACAGAACTCTGGTACGGCCGCATTTGGAGTATTGCGTACAGTTCTGGTCACCGCATTATAGGAAGGACGTGGAGGCTTTGGAGTGGGTGCAGATGAGATTTACCAGGATGTTGCCTGGTATGGAGGGAAAATCTTATGAGGAAAGGCTGATGGACTTGAGGTTGTTTTCGTTAGAGAGAAGAAGGTTAAGAGGAGACTTAATAGAGGCATACAAAATGATCAGGGGGTTAGATAGGGTGGACAGTGAGAGCCTTCTCCCGCGGATGGAAATGGCTGGCACGAGGGGACATAGCTTTAAACTGAGGGGTAATAGATATAGGACAGAGGTCAGAGGTAGGTTCTTTACGCAAAGAGTAGTGAGGCCGTGGAATGCCCTACCTGCAACAGTAGTGAACTCGCCATCGTTGAGGGCATTTAAAAGTTTATTGGATAAACATATGGATGATAATGGCATAGTGTAGGTTAGATGGCTTTTGTTTCATGCAACATCGTGGGCCGAAGGGCCTGTACTGCGCTGCATCGTTCTATGTTCTATGTAACTGTACAGAGTCACTGTTTATTCAGCAGGGTGAGGATCACTCACTGTGTAACTGTACAGAGTCACTGTTATTCAGGGTGAGGATCACTCACTGAGTAACTGTACAGAGTGACTGTTTATTCAGGGTGAGGATCACTCACTGTGTAACTGTAGAGAGTCACTGTTTATTCAGGGTGAGGATCACTCATTGAGTAACTGTACAGACTCACTGTTTATTCATGGTGAGGATCACTCACTGTGTAACTGTACAAAGTCACTGTTTATTCATGGTGAGGGTCACTCACTGTGTAACTGTACAGAGTCACTGTTTATTAATGGTGAGCATCACTCACTGTGTAACTGTACAGAGTCACTGTTTATTCAGGGTGAGGATCACTCACTGTGTAACTGTACAGAGTCACTGTTTATTCAGGGTGAGGATCACTCACTGTGTAACTGTACAGTCACGGTTTATTCAGGGTGAGGTTCACTCACTGTGTAACTGTACAGTCACGGTTTATTCAGGGTGAGGTTCACTCACTGTGTAACTGTACAGAGTCACTGTTTATTCAGGGTGAGGTTCACTCACTGTGTAACTGTACAGAATCACTGTTTATTCAGGGTGAGGATCACTCACTGTGTAACTGTGCAGAGTCACTGTTTATTCAGGGTGAGGTTCACTCACTGTGTAACTGTACAGAGTCACTGTTTATTCAGGGTGAGGATCACTCACTGTGTAAATGTACAGAGTCACTGTTTATTCAGCAGGGTGAGGATCACTCACTGTGTAACTGTACAGAGTCACTGTTTATTCAGGGTGAGGGTCACTCACTGTGTAACTGTACAGAGTCACTGTTTATTCAGAGTGAGGTTCACTCAGTGTGTAACTGCAGAGAAACTGGTTATTCAAGGTGAGGATCACTCACTGAGTAACTACAGAGTCACTGTTTATTCAGGGTGAGGATCACTCACTGTGTAACTGTACAGACTCACTGTTTATTCAGGGTGAGGATCACTCACTGAGTAACTGTACAGAGTCACTGTTTATTCAGGGTGAGGATCACTCACTGAGTAACTGTACAGAGTCACTGTTTATTCAGGGTGAGGATCACTCCCTGTGTAACTGTACAGAGTCACTGTTTATTCAGGGTGAGAATCACTCACTGTGTAACTGTACAGAGTCACTGTTTATTCAGCAGGGTGAGGATCACTCTCCGTGTAACTGTACAGAGTCACTGTTTATTCAGGGTGAGGATCACTCACTGTGTAACTGTACAGAGTCACTGTTTATTCATGGTTAGGATCACTCACTTTGTAACTGTACAGATTCACTGTTTATTTCGGCTGAGGGTCACTCACTGTGTAACTGTACAGAGTCACTGTTTATTCAGGGTGAGAATCACTCACTGTGTAACTGTACAGAGTCACTGTTTATTCAGGGTGAGGATCACTCACTGTGTAACTGTACAGAGTCACTGTTTATTCAGCAGGGTGAGGATCACTCTCTGTGCAACTGTAAAGAGTCACTGTTTATTCAGGGTGAGGATCACTCACTGTGTAAATGTACAGAGTCACTGTTTATTCAGGGTGAGGGTCACTCACTGTGTAACTGTACAAAGTCACTGTTTATTCAGGGTGAGGGTCACTCACTGTGTAACCGTACAGAGTCAGTGTTGATTCAGGGTGAGGATCACTCACTGTGTAACTGTACAGAGTCACTGTTTATTCAGGGTGAGGCCGTTCACTGTGTAACTGTACAGAGTCACTGTTTATTCAGGGTGAGGGTCACTCACTTTGTAACTGTACAGAGTCACTGTTTATTCAGGATGAGGGTCACTCACTGTGTAACTGTACAGAGTCACTGTTTATTCAGGGTGAGGATCACTCGCTGTGTAACTGTACAGAGTCACTGTTTATTCAGGGTGAGGATCACTCACTGAGTAACTGTACAGAGTCACTGTTTATTCAGGGTGAGGATCACTCACTGTGTAACTGTACAGAGTCACTGTTTATTCAGCAGGGTGAGGATCACTCACTGTGTAACTGTACAGAGTCACTGTTTATTCAGGGTGAGGATCACTCACTGTGTAACTGTACAGAGTCACTGTTTATTCAGGGTGCGGTTCACGCAATGTGTAACTGCAGAGAACCTGGTTATTCAAGGTGAGGATCACTCACTGAGTAACTACAGAGTCACTGTTTATTCAGGGTGAGGATCACTCACTGTGTAACTGGACAGAGTCACTGTTTATTCAGGGTGAGGATCACTCACTGTGTAACTGTACAGAGTCACTGTTTATTGAGGGTGTGGATCACTCACTGTGTAATTGTACAGAGTCACTGTTTATTCACGGTGAGGTAAACTCACTGTGTAACTGTACAGAGTCACTGTTTATTCAGGGTGAGGATCACTCACTGTGTAACTGTACAGAGTCACTGTTTATTCATGGTGAGGATCACTCACTGTGTAACTGTACAGAGTCAATGTTTATTCAGGGTGAGGATCAGTCTCTGTGTAACTGTACAGAGTCACTGTTTATTCAGGGTGAGGATCACTCACTGTGTAACTGTACAGAGTCACTGTTTATTCAGGGTGAGGATCACTCACTGTGTAACTGTACAGAGTCACTGTTTATTCAGGGTGAGGATGAATCCCTGTGTAACTGTACAGAGCCACTGTTTATTCAGCGTAAGGATCACTGACTGTCTAACTGTACAGAGTCAAGGTTTATTCAGGGTGAGGATCACTCTCTGTGTAACTGTACTGAGTCAGTTTATTCAGGGTGAGCATCACTCACTGTGTAACTGTACAGAGTCACTGTTTATTCAGAGTAAGGATCACTTACTGTGTAACTGTACAGAGTCAAGGTTTATTCAGGGTGAGGATCACTCTCTGTGTAACTGTACAGAGTCACTGTTTATTCAGGGTGAGGATCACTCACTGTGTAACTGTACAGAGTCACTGTTTATTTCGGCTGAGGGTTACTCACTGTGTAACTGTACAGAGTCACTGTTTATTCAGAGTAAGGATCACTCACTGTGTAACTGTACAGAGTCACTGTTTATTCAGGGTGAGTGAGGATCACTCGCTGTGTAACTGTACAGAGTCACTGTTCATTCAGGGTGAGGATCACTCACTGTGTAACTGTACAGAGTCACTGTTTATTCAGGGTGAGGATCACTCACTGTGTAACTGTACAGAATCACTGTTTATTCAGGGTGAGTGAGGATCACTCGCTGTGTAACTGTACAGAGTCACTGTTCATTCAGGGTGAGGATCACTCACTGTGTAACTGTACAGAGTCACTGTTTATTCAGGGTGAGGATCACTCACTGTGTAACTGTACAGAATCACTGTTTATTCAGGGTGAGTGAGGATCACTCGCTGTGTAACTGTACAGAGTCACTGTTTATTCAGGGTGAGGATCACTCACTGTGTAACTGTACAGAGTCACTGTTTATTCAGGGTGAGGATCACTCACTGTGTAACTGTACAGATTCACTGTTTATTCAGGGTGAGTGAGGAGCACTCACTGTGTAACTGTACAGAGTCACTGTGTATTCAGCAGGGTGAGGATCACTCTCTGTGTAACTGTACAGAGTCACTGTTTATTCAGGGTGAGGATCACTCACTGTGTAACTGTACAGTGTCACTGTTTATTCAGGGTGAGGGTCACTCACTGAGTAACTGTACAGAGTCACTGTTTATTCAGGGTGAGGTTCACTCAATGTGACACTGCAGAGAAACTGGTTATTCAAGGTGAGGATCACTCACTGTGTAACTACAGAGTCACTGTTTATTCAGGGTGAGGATCACTCCCTGTGTAACTGTACAGAGTCACTATTTATTCAGGGTGAGAATCACTCACTGTGTAACTGTACATAGTCACTGTTTATTCAGCAGGGTGAGGATCACTCACTGTGTAACTGTGCAGTGTCACTGTTTATTCAGGGTGAGGGTCACTCACTGAGTAACTGTACAGAGTCACTGTTTATTCAGGGTGAGGATCACTCACTGTGTAACTGTACAGAGTCACTGTTTATTCAGGGTGAGGATCACTCACTGTGTAACTGTACAGAGTCACTGTTTATTCAGGGTGAGGATGAATCCCTGTGTAACTGTATAGAGCCACTGTTTATTCAGCGTAAGGATCACTGACTGTCTAACTGTACAGAGTCAAGGTTTATTCAGGGTGAGGATCACTCTCTGTGTAACTGTACTGAGTCAGTTTATTCAGGGTGAGCATCACTCACTGTGTAACTGTACAGAGTCACTGTTTATTCAGAGTAAGGATCACTGACTGTGTAACTGTACAGAGTCAAGGTTTATTCAGGGTGAGGATCACTCTCTGTGTAACTGTACAGAGTCACTGTTTATTCAGGGTGAGGATCACTCACTGTGTAACTGTACAGAGTCACTGTTTATTTCGGCTGAGGGTTACTCACTGTGTAACTGTACAGAGTCACTGTTTATTCAGAGTAAGGATCACTCACTGTGTAACTGTACAGAGTCACTGTTTATTCAGGGTGAGTGAGGATCACTCGCTGTGTAACTGTACAGAGTCACTGTTCATTCAGGGTGAGGATCACTCACTGTGTAACTGTACAGAGTCACTGTTTATTCAGGGTGAGGATCACTCACTGTGTAACTGTACAGAATCACTGTTTATTCAGGGTGAGTGAGGATCACTCGCTGTGTAACTGTACAGAGTCACTGTTCATTCAGGGTGAGGATCACTCACTGTGTAACTGTACAGAGTCACTGTTTATTCAGGGTGAGGATCACTCACTGTGTAACTGTACAGAATCACTGTTTATTCAGGGTGAGTGAGGATCACTCGCTGTGTAACTGTACAGAGTCACTGTTTATTCAGGGTGAGGATCACTCACTGTGTAACTGTACAGAGTCACTGTTTATTCAGGGTGAGGATCACTCACTGTGTAACTGTACAGATTCACTGTTTATTCAGGGTGAGTGAGGATCACTCACTGTGTAACTGTACAGAGTCACTGTGTATTCAGCAGGGTGAGGATCACTCTCTGTGTAACTGTACAGAGTCACTGTTTATTCAGGGTGAGGATCACTCACTGTGTAACTGTACAGTGTCACTGTTTATTCAGGGTGAGGGTCACTCACTGAGTAACTGTACAGAGTCACTGTTTATTCAGGGTGAGGTTCACTCAATGTGACACTGCAGAGAAACTGGTTATTCAAGGTGAGGATCACTCACTGTGTAACTACAGAGTCACTGTTTATTCAGGGTGAGGATCACTCCCTGTGTAACTGTACAGAGTCACTATTTATTCAGGGTGAGAATCACTCACTGTGTAACTGTACATAGTCACTGTTTATTCAGCAGGGTGAGGATCACTCACTGTGTAACTGTACAGTGTCACTGTTTATTCAGGGTGAGCGTCACTCACTGAGTAACTGTACAGAGTCACTGTTTATTCAGGGTGAGGTTCACTCAATGTGACACTGCAGAGAAACTGGTTATTCAAGGTGTGGATCACTCACTGTGTAACTGTACAGAGTCACTGTTTATTTCGGCTGAGGGTCACTCACTGTGTAACTGTACAGAGTCACTGTTTATTCAGGTTGAGGATCACTCACTGTGGAACTGTACAAAGTCACTGTTTATTCATGGTGAGGATCACTCACTGTGTAACTGTACAGAGTCACTGTTTATTCAGGGTGAGTGAGGATCACTCGCTGTGTAACTGTACAGAGTCACTGTTTATTCAGGGTGAGGATCACTCACTGTGTAACTGTACAGAGTCACTGTTTATTCAGGGTGAGGATCACTCACTGTGTAACTGTACAGAGTCACTGTTTATTCAGGGTGAGTGAGGATCACTCACTGTGTAACTGTACAGAGTCACTGTTTATTCAGGGCGAGGATCACTCACTGTGTAACTGTACAGAGTAACTGTTTACTGAGGGTGTGGATCACTCACTGTGTAACTGTACAGAGTCACTCTTTATTCAGGGTGAGGATCACTCACTGTGTAACTGTACAGAGTCACTGTTTATTTCGGCTGAGGGTCACTCACTGTGTAACTGTACAGAGTCACTGTTTATTCAGGGTGAGGATGACTCACTGTGTAACTGTACAGAGTCACTGTTTATTCAGGGTGAGGATCACTCACTGTGTAACTGTACAGTCACGGTTTATTCAGGGTGAGGTTCACTCACTGTGTAACTGTACAGTCACGGTTTATTCAGGGTGAGGCTCACTCACTGTGTAACTGTACAGAGTCACTGTTTATTCAGGATGAGGTTCACTCACTGTGTAACTGTACAGAGTCACTGTTTATTCAGGATGAAGATCGCTCACTGTGTAACTGTACAGAGTCACTGTTTATTCAGGGTGAGGTTCACTCAATGTGTAACTGCAGAGAAACAGGTTATTCAAGGTGAGGATCACTCACTGAGTAACTCCAGTGTCACTGTTTATTCAGGGTGAGGATCGCTCACTGTGAAACTGTACAGAGTCACTGTTTATTCAGAGTGACGATCACTCACTGTGTAAGTGTATAGAGTCACTGTTTATTCAGCAGGGTGTGGTTCACTCACTGTGTATCTGTACAGAGTCACTGTTTATTCAGGGTGAGGATCACTCACTGTGTAACTGTACAGAGTCACTGTTTATTCAGCAGGGTGAGGATCACTCACTGTGTAACTGTACAGAGTCACAGTTTATTCAGGGTGAGGATCACTCACTGTGTAACTGTACAGAGTCACTGTTTATTCAGGGTGAGGATCACTCACTGAGTAACTGTACAGAGTCAGAGTTTATTCAGGGTGAGAATCACTCACTGTGTAACTGTACAGAGTCACTGTTTATTCAGCAGGGTGTGGGTCACTCACTGTGTAACTGTACAGAGTCACTGTTTATTTAGCAGGTGAGGATCACTCTCTGTGTAACTGTACAGAGTCACTGTTTATTCAGGGTGAGTATCACTCACTGTGTGACTGTACAGTGTCACTGTTTATTAATGGTGTGGGTCACTCACTGAGTAACTGTACAGAGTCACTGTTTATTCAGGGTGAGGTTCACTCAATGTGACACTGCAGAGAAACTGGTTATTCAAGGTGAGGATCACTCCCTGTGTAACTGTACAGAGTCACTGTTTATTCAGGGTGAGAATCACTCACTGTGTAACTGTACAGAGTCACTGTTTATTCAGGGTGAGGATCACTCACTGTGTAACTGTACAGAGTCACTGTTTACTCAGGGTGAGGATCACTCACTGTGTAACTGTACATAGTCACTGTTTATTCAGCAGGGTGAGGATCACTCTCTGTGTAACTGTACAGAGTCACTTTTTATTCAGGGTGAGGATCACTCACTGTGTAACTGTACAGAGTCACTGTTTATTCAGGATGAAGATCGCTCACTGTGTAACTGTACAGAGTCACTGTTTATTCAGGGTGACGTTCACTCAATGTGTAACTGCAGAGAAACTGGTTATTCAAGGTGAGGATCACTCACTGAGTAACTACAGTGTCACTGTTTATACAAGGTGAGGATCACTCACTGTGTAACTGTACAGAGTCACTGTTTATTCAGAGTGAGGATCACTCACTGTGTAAGTTTATAGAGTCCCTGCTTATTCAGCAGGGTGAGGTTCACTCACTGTGTATCTGTACAGAGTCACTGTTTATTCAGGGTGAGGATCACTCACTGTGTAACTGTACAGAGTCACTGTTTATTCAGCAGGGTGAGGATCACTCACTGTGTAACTGTACAGAGTCACAGTTTATTCAGGGTGAGGATCACTCACTGTGTAACTGTACAGAGTCACTGTTTATTCAGGGTGAGGATCACTCACTGAGTAACTGTACAGAGTCAGAGTTTATTCAGGGTGAGGATCACTCACTGTGTAACTGTACAGTGTCACTGTTTATTCAGGGTGAGGGTCACTCACTGAGTTACTGTACAGAGTCACTGTTTATTCAGGGTGAGGTTCACTCAATGTGACACTGCAGAGAAACTGGTTATTCAAGGTGAGGATCACTCACTGTGTAACTACAGAGTCACTGTTTATTCAGGGTGAGGATCACTCCCTGTGTAACTGTACAGAGTCACTGTTTATTCAGGGTGAGAATCACTCACTGTGTAACTGTACATAGTCACTGTTTATTCAGCAGGGTGAGGATCACTCTCTGTGTAACTGTACAGAGTCACTGTTTATTCAGGGTGAGGATCACTCACTGTGTAACTGTACAGAGTCACTGTTTATTCAGGGTGAGTGAGGATCACTCGCTGTGTAACTGTACAGAGTCACTGTTTATTCAGGGTGAGGATCACTCACTGTGTAACTGTACAGAGACACTGTTTATTCAGGGTGAGGATCACTCTCTGTGTAACTGTACAGAGTCACTGTTTATTCAGGGTGAGTGAGGATCACTCACTGTGTAACTGTACAGAGTCACTGTTTATTCAGGGCGAGGATCACTCACTGTGTAACTGTACAGAGTAACTGTTTACTGAGGGTGTGGATCACTCACTGTGTAACTGTACAGAGTCACTCTTTATTCAGGGTGAGGATCACTCACTGTGTAACTGTACAGAGTCACTGTTTATTTCGGCTGAGGGTCACTCACTGAGTAACTGTACAGAGTCACTGTTTTTTCACTGTGAGGTTCACTCACTGTGTAACAGTACAGAGTCACTGTTTATTCAGGGTGAGGATCACTCACTGTGTAACTGTACAGAGTCACTGTTTATTCAGCAGGGTGAGGATCACTCACTGTGTAACTGTACAGAGTCACAGTTTATTCAGGGTGAGGATCACTCACTGTGTAACTGTACAGAGTCACTGTTTATTCAGGGTGAGGATCACTCACTGAGTAACTGTACAGAGTCAGATTTTATTCAGGGTGAGAATCACTCACTGTGTAACTGTACAGAGTCACTGTTTATTCAGCAGGGTGTGGGTCACTCACTGTGTAACTGTACAGAGTCACTGTTTATTTAGCAGGTGAGGATCACTCTCTGTGTAACTGTACAGAATCACTGTTTATTCAGGGTGAGTATCACTCACTGTGTGACTGTACAGTGTCACTGTTTATTCAGGGTGAGGGTCACTCTCTGAGTAACTGTACAGAGTCACTGTTTATTCAGGGTGAGGTTCACTCAATGTGACACTGCAGAGAAACTGGTTATTCAAGGTGAGGATCACTCACTGTGTAACTACAGAGTCACTGTTTATTCAGGGTGAGGATCACTCCCTGTGTAACTGTACAGAGTCACTGTTTATTCAGGGTGAGAATCACTCACTGTGTAACTGTACATAGTCACTGTTTATTCAGCAGGGTGAGGATCACTCTCTGTGTAACTGTACAGAGTCACTTTTTATTCAGGGTGAGGATCACTCACTGTGTAACTGTACAGAGTCACTGTTTATTCAGGGTGACGTTCACTCAATGTGTAACTGCAGAGAAACTGGTTATTCAAGGTGAGGATCACTCACTGAGTAACTACAGTGTCACTGTTTATACAAGGTGAGGATCACTCACTGTGTAACTGTACAGAGTCACTGTTTATTCAGAGTGAGGATCACTCACTGTGTAAGTTTATAGAGTCACTGCTTATTCAGCAGGGTGAGGTTCACTCACTGTGTATCTGTACAGAGTCACTGTTTATTCAGGGTGAGGATCACTCACTGTGTAACTGTACAGAGTCACTGTTTATTCAGCAGGGTGAGGATCACTCACTGTGTAACTGTACAGAGTCACAGTTTATTCAGGGTGAGGATCACTCACTGTGTAACTGTACAGAGTCACTGTTTATTCAGGGTGAGGATCACTCACTGAGTAACTGTACAGAGTCAGAGTTTATTCAGGGTGAGAATCACTCACTGTGTAACTGTACAGAGTCACTGTTTATTCAGCAGGGTGTGGGTCACTCACTGTGTAACTGTACAGAGTCACTGTTTATTCAGCAGGGTGAGGATCACTCTCTGTGTAACTGTACAGAGTCACTGTTTATTCAGGGTGAGGATCACTCACTGTGTAACTGTACAGTGTCACTGTTTATTCAGGGTGAGGGTCACTCACTGAGTAACTGTACAGAGTCACTGTTTATTCAGGGTGAGGTTCACTCAATGTGACACTGCAGAGAAACTGGTTATTCAAGGTGAGGATCACTCACTGTGTAACTACAGAGTCACTGTTTATTCAGGGTGAGGATCACTCCCTGTGTAACTGTACAGAGTCACTGTTTATTCAGGGTGAGAATCACTCACTGTGTAACTGTACATAGTCACTGTTTATTCAGCAGGGTGAGGATCACTCTCTGTGTAACTGTACAGAGTCACTGTTTATTCAGGGTGAGGATCACTCACTGTGTAACTGTACAGAGTCACTGTTTATTCAGGGTGAGGGTCACTCACTGTGTAACTGTACAGAGTCACTGTTTATTCATGGTTAGGATCACTCACTTTGTAACTGTACAGAGTCACTGTTTATTTCGGCTGAGGGTCACTCACTGTGTAACTGTACAGAATCACTGTTTATTCAGGGTGAGAATCACTCACTGTGTAACTGTACAGATTCACTGTTTATTCAGCAGGGTGAGGATCACTCTCTGTGTAACTGTACAGAGTCACTGTTTATTCAGGGTGAGGATCACTCACTGTGTAACTGTACAGAGTCACTGTTTATTCAGGGTGAGGGTCACTCACTGTGTAACTGTACAGAGTCACTGTTTATTCAGGGTGAGGGTCACTCACTGTGTAACTGTACAGAGTCACTGTTTATTCATGGTTAGGATCACTCACTTTGTAACTGTACAGAGTCACTGTTTATTTCGGCTGAGGGTCACTCACTGTGTAACTGTACAGAATCACTGTTTATTCAGGGTGAGAATCACTCACTGTGTAACTGTACAGATTCACTGTTTATTCAGCAGGGTGAGGATCACTCTCTGTGTAACTGTACAGAGTCACTGTTTATTCAGGGTGAGGATCACTCACTGTGTAACTGTACAGAGTCACTGTTTATTCAGGGTGAGGGTCACTCACTGTGTAACTGTACAGAGTCACTGTTTATTCAGGGTGAGGGTCACTCACTGTGTAACTGTACAGAGTCAGTGTTGATTCAGGGTGAGGATCACTCACTGCGTAACTGTACAGAGTCACTGTTTATTCAGGGTGAGGCCATTCACTGTGTAACTGTACAGAGTCACTGTTTATTCAGGGTGAGGGTCACTCACTGTGTAACTGTACAGAGTCACTGTTTATTCAGGGTGAGGGTCACTCACTGTGTAACTGTACAGAGTCACTGTTTATTCAGGGTGAGGGTCACTCACTGTGTAACTGTACAGAGTCACTGTTTATTCATGGTTAGGATCACTCACTTTGTAACTGTACAGAGTCACTGTTTAATTAGGCTGAGGGTCACTCACTGTGTAACTGTACAGAGTCACTGTTTATTCATGGTTAGGATCACTCACTGTGTAACTGTACAGAGTCACTGTTTATTCAGCAGGGTGAGGATCACTCTCTGTGTAACTGTACAGAATCACTGTTTATTCAGGGTGAGGATCACTCACTGTGTAACTGTACAGTGTCACTGTTTATTCAGGGTGAGGATCACTCAATGTGTAACTGTACAGACTCACTGTTTATTCAGGGTGAGGGTCACTCACTGTGTAACTGTACAGAGTCACTGTTTATTCAGGGTGAGGGTCACTCACTGTGTAACTGTACAGAGTCACTGTTTATTCAGGGTGAAGATCACTCACTGTGTAACTGTACAGAGTCACTGTTTATTCAGGGTGAGGATCACTCACTGTGTAACTGTACATAGTCACTGTTTATTCAGGGTGAGGATCACTCACTGTGTAACTGTACATAGTCACTGTTTATTCAGGGTGAGGATCACTCACTGTGTAACTGTACAGAGTCACTGTTTATTCAGGGTGAGGATCACTCACTGTGTAACTGTACATAGTCACTGTTTATTCAGGGTGAGGATCACTCACTGTGTAACTGTACAGAGTCACTGTTTATTCAGGGTGAGGATCACTCACTGTGTAACTGTACATAGTCACTGTTTATTCAGGGTGAGGATTACTCACTGTGTAACTGTACAGAGTCACTGTTTATTCAGGGTGAGGATCACTCACTGTGTAACTGTACAGAGTCACTGTTTATTCAGGGTAAGGATCACTCACTGTGTAACTGTACAGAGTCACTGCTTTTTCAGTGTGAGGTTCACTCACTGTGTAACTGTACAGAGTCACTGTTTATTCAGGGTGAGGATCACTCACTGTGTAACTGTACATAGTCACTGTTTATTCAGGGTGAGGATCACTCACTGTGTAACTGTACAGAGTCACTGTTTATTCAGTGTGAGGGTCACTCACTGTGTAACTGTACAGAGTCACTGTTTATTCAGGGTGAGTGTCACTCACTGTGTAACTGTACAGAGTCACTGTTTATTCAGGATGAGGGTCACTCACTGTGTAACTGTACAGAGTCCCTGTTTATTCAGGGTAAGGGTCACTCACTGTGTAACTGTACTGAGTCACTGTTTATTCAGGGCGAGGGTCACTCACTGTGTAACTGTACAGAGTCACTGTTTATTCAGGGTGAGGGTCACTCACTGTGTAACTGTGCAGAGTCACTGTTTATTCAGGGTAAGGATCACACACTGTGTCACTGTACAGAGTCACTGTTTATTCAGGGTGAGGATCACTCACTGTGTAACTGTACAGAGTCACTGTTTATTCAGGGTGAGGATCACTCACTGTGTCACTGTACATAGTCACTGTTTATTCAGGGTGAGGATCACTCACTGAGTAACTGTACAGAGTCACTGTTTATTCAGCAGGGTGAGGATCACTGACTGTGTAACTGTACAGAGTCACTGTTTATTCAGGGTGAGGATCACTCACTGTGTAACTGTACAGAGTCACTGTCTATTCAGGGTGAGGATCACTCACTGTGTAACTGTACAGAGTCACTGTTTATTCAGGGTAAGGATCACTCACTGTGTAACTGTACAGAGTCACTGTTTATTCAGGGTGAGGTTCACTCACTGTGTAACTGTACAGAGTCACTGTTTATTCAGGGTGAGGATCACTCACTGTGTAACTGTCCAGAGTCACTGTTTATTCAGGGTTATAATTACTCAATGTGTCACTGTACAGAGTCACTGTTTATTCAGGGTGAAGATCACTCACTGTGTAACTGTACAGAGTCACTGTTTATTCAGGGTGAGGATCACTCACTGTGTAACTGTACAGAGTCACTGTTTATTCAGGGTGAAGATCACTCACTGTGTAACTGTACAGAGTTACTGTTTATTCAGGGTGAGGATCACTCACTGTGTAACTGTACAGAGTCACTGTTTATTCAGGGTGATGATCACTCAATGTGTAACTGTACAGAGTCACTGTTTATTCAGGGTAAGGATCTATCACTGTGTAACTGTACATAGTCACTGTTTATTCAGGGTGAGGATCACTCACTGTGTAACTGTACAGAGTCACTGTTTATTCAGGGTGAGGGCCACTCACTGTGTAACTGTACAGAGTCACAGTTTATTCAGGGTGAGTGTCACTCACTGTGTAACTGTACAGAGTCACTGTTTATTCAGGATGAGGGTCACTCACTGTGTAACTGTACAGAGTCCCTGTTTATTCAGGGTGAGGGTCACTCACTGTGTAACTGTACTGAGTCACTGTTTATTCAGGGTGAGGGTCACTCACTGTGTAACTGTACAGAGTCACTGTTTATTCAGGGTGAGGGTCACTCACTGTGTAACTGTGCAGAGTCACTGTTTATTCAGGGTAAGGATCACACACTGTGTCACTGTACAGAGTCACTGTTTATTCAGGGTGAGGATCACTCACTGTGTAACTGTACAGAGTCACTGTTTATTCAGGGTGAGGATCACTCACTGTGTAACTGTACATAGTCACTGTTTATTCAGGGTGAGGATCACTCACTGAGTAACTGTACAGAGTCACTGTTTATTCAGCAGGGTGAGGATCACTGACTGTGTAACTGTACAGAGTCACTGTTTATTCAGGGTGAGGATCACTCACTGTGTAACTGTACAGAGTCACTGTCTATTCAGGGTGAGGATCACTCACTGTGTAACTGTACAGAGTCACTGTTTATTCAGGGTAAGGATCACTCACTGTGTAACTGTACAGAGTCACTGTTTATTCAGGCTGAGGTCCACTTACTGTGTAACTGTACAGAGTCACTGTTTATTCAGCAGGGTGAGGATCACTCACTGTGTAACTGTACAGAGTCACTGTTTATTCAGGGTGAGGATCACTCACTGTGTAACTGTACAGAGTCACTGTTTATTCAGGGTGAGGATCACTCACTGTGTAACTGTACAGAGTCACTGTTTATTCAGCAGGGTGAGGATCACTCACTGTGTAACTGCACAGAGTCACTGTTTATTCAGGGTGTGGATCACTCACTGTGTCACTGTACAGAGTCACTGTCTATTCAGGGTGAGGATCACTCACTGTGTAACTGTACAGAGTCACTGTTTATTCAGGATGAGGGTCACTCACTGTGGAACTGTACAGAGTCACTGTTATCCAACAAGTGGTAAAATTATTCGGCCAAATAAAATAATGTAAATTTGGTTCTCTATCATGAATAATCTGCGGGGAATTTCGCGTTGCTCCTTCAGTAGGCTGTGGTGTCCAATTCTCCGACAGAAAATGTCTTGCCCTCATCTGCATATCTTTCAGTAAACAAACTGCAGGAAAGGTTTGCAATAAATATTTGATTTGTTTTCTGTTCTGTCACAGAGATGGTCTCCAGGTGCCTTTATGCCCCGCTTATCCTGTTCCCATCCCAGGTCAGACAAGGAGGGAACCCCAGCATGGTTCTCACATCTCCACCGCTTGCTTTATGCTCCATGGGATTCTAATTCACAACAGTTTCATTTCAATTTACATAAAGTAGCTTTTACTGGCGTGAGATGAAGCAGATTGCATCTCCAATCTAACTCTCCACCTAACAGAAATCTGCTTCCTACTGGGAGCAAGCACGTCATCTGATCACATCAACTTCTAGGAGGTTCCAACAAGTGACAGATACACCTCGAAATGCAGCAAGCACACCGCCCTGTCCATGGACAGAAGCCCAAACTCCAACCGTAGCTTCTTCCTGTTGACCAGCAATTCCAGCGTCTGCTTGATTGAGCATTAACGGTCCACCTCCAAAATGGCGTCTGCCAATCTCTGCCTCTCTCCCCTTTCACTCTTTTCCTTATGTGCGTTAAAGGAGATAATCTACCCTCTAACGATCACCTTCAGTACCTCCCGTAGCTGGAAAGGGAAATCTCCTCACTCCTATTAAAGCTCAAATATTCCTCGACGACAGAAGAGGCCGTCTCCCAAACATTCCCATCCACCAACAGCGAAGTACCAAACCTCCAAAGGGGAGCTGAACGGGGCCTGAGCCCACAGTGTGCAGGGCATGATCAAGATCACCATCTCAAGGGAGGCAGTGGTGTAGAGACCCAGACTCATGCTCTGGAGACCTGGGTTCCAATCCCACCACTGCAAATGGTGAAATTCAAATTCAATAAAAATCTGCGATTAATAGTCTAATGATGACCATGAAACCATTACCGATTGTCGTAAAAACCCATCTGGGTCACGAATGCCCTTTGGGGAAGGAAATCTGCTGTCCTTACCCGGTCTGGCCTACACGTGACTCCAGACCCACAGCAATGAGCTTGACTCTTAACTGCCCCTCAAAGGTTATTAGGGATGGGCAATAAATGATGGCACAGCCGGTGCCACCCACAGCCTCTGAACAAATTTTTAAAAATGCCAAATATCCCGACTCCACTAACCCGATGGCAAGGACCTACCGACCATAAAAATGTCAACCCTGGAATAAACCCAGTGGACCTGTGAGAAGAACGAAAAATCCTTCTGTAAAAATCTCCCATCTTCTGCATAAAGGTCAAGAGCCTTCGCCATCCCAGAAATCCTTAACACCTTTGGCTTCGATTTATCACGAGGCGGCTGGATAGAGCACTGGGGGAGAATGGGATCGAAGGTTATGGGGAGAAAGCAGGATTAGGCTATTGAGTTGGATGATCAGCCATGATGGTGATGAATGGCGGAGCAGGCTCGAAGGGCCGAATGGCCTCTGTCATGATATTCAAACACACACATCATGATGGACACACCAACAGGCAAATCAGAGCACACAACACCACAACCAATCACAGACAAGAACACCAACCACATAAAAAGCACGAGCACGACACCTGGTGGTCAGTAGGTCTGGGGATAAAGAAACAGAGAAGAGCTGTTACAACATCACAAGCAGGGAACCCCCACGTGCAGAGTGCAAAGACAAAACTGTACATAGTAAGTTTGAATAAAATAGCGTTGTACCATATACAACCGTGTTGGCTCATCTGTGTGTCAGAACACCCAACACCACATGGTACAGGAGTGGATCGATACCTGCCTACTAACCTGCCATTCTGGACATGGACCGCACCGACAAACCGCAGCCGTTGCAAGTCGCGGGGAACCTAGGTACCAATTGGAAGCTCTTCAGGCAGCGATTTGACCTGTACATCCGTGCCACCGAAAAACAGAGTGCCTCGGATGACACGAAGATTGCAATGCTCCTCTTCTACGCAGGTCAGCACGCCACCGACGTCTTCAACTCACTGGTGTTCGAAGAAGGCGAAAACCAATCCAAATATGACACGGTCATCCTCAAACTGGACCAGCACTTTCAAGTTGAAGTAAATGAAAGTTTTGAAAGATACCTCTTTCAGCAACGCCTGCAAGGTAAGGAGGAGCTTTTTCAACCCTTCTTGACGCACCTCCGGATTCTAGCGCAGTCCTGCGGTTACGGCACCACCACAGAGACCATGATCAGGGACCAGATTGTTTTTGGCGTTGCCTCTAGTGGCCTACGCCAGCAGCTTCTTAAAATGAAAAGCCTCACCTTAGCGTCTGCTGTGGAAGCCTGTGTCCTCCACGAAAATGCTACCTGCCGTTTTGCCCGATTTCAGGCGTCCGAGTTGGCACGGAGGGGGTCCCCAGCCGTCGAATCGGCAAGCCAGGCCGCCCACGACGTCGAACGCATCCAGGCCGTCGATTACTTCCCGACCCACGGCCCGGACGACAGCGGCCGCTTCCCGCGCTTTTCGCGGTCTCCCGCGCAGGTGCGCGCCAAAAATAATGGCCACAACGAGGGACGCACTGCGCAGGCGCGCCCACCGCAAGATCGCACTGCGCATGCGCAGTGGCGCAACGAACGCCGTGACGTCATGACGTGCGGCAATTGTGGAGCTCTACATTTAAAAGGGCAATGTCCTGCAAAAAACCGACAGTGCCTCAGATGTGGCAAGATGGGCCACTACGCTGCCCACTGTCGTTCGGCTCAACCCATGGATCCGGCGCATCCTCGACAATCTCGCAGACAAGTCAGGACCGTCCAGCCCACGCATCAAGACTTCCAGTTAAGTGATGCAGATGACCAGGATGCCTTCCGCGTTTCCATCATCGATGTCAACAAGGTCAATGCCATCAATCCAGCCGATGAGTGGTGTGCCACCCTGACGGTCAACCCGAACTCGTCGCAAGCCCATTAGACTGGACTTATAATACCGTTCATATGTTTAACAAGTTGCACAATTTTACATGATAACCTGTTGTTGTTTATCGTTCCAGATGTCGTCTGACTGGACAACTGTTCAAGTTTTTTTTTTCTTCTTCTCTCGTTCGCATTTATGTTATGTTATGGTACAACTTGGTTCATGTGACGCACCCGACATCGCCCCATGTACATAGTTCCGTCATATGCACATGCTGCACACGACACACACACACTCTTAGATGCACTCACGACACGATCATATTTATTACCACGTAGGCACATATCTTTGTAAAAAGGGGGGATGTCATGATATTCAAACACACACATCATGATGGACACACCAACAGGCAAATCAGAGCACACAACACCACAACCAATCACAGACAAGAACACCAACCACATAAAAAGCACGAGCACGACACCTGGTGGTCAGTAGGTCTGGGGATAAAGAAACAGAGAAGAGCTGTTACAACATCACAAGCAGGGAACCCCCACGTGCAGAGTGCAAAGACAAAACTGTACATAGTAAGTTTGAATAAAATAGCGTTGTACCATATACAACCGTGTTGGCTCATCTGTGTGTCAGAACACCCAACACCACAGCCTCCTCCTGCTCATATCTTCTCTGTATCCAGTCAGGGGTCCAAAACACAATTAAAGTCCCCACCGATGATCAGCTGGTGTGAATCCAAATCCGGGATCAACGACGGAAACCTGTTAATAAAAGTTGTGTCGGCCCAATTTGGGGCATATACATTGACCACTGGCAGACCCACTAACCACCACATACCTCCCATTCGGGTCCGTCAAAATCCTCCCCGCTGGGAAGGCTACCTTAATTTGATTAGGATCGCAGTGCCCTGGGCCCTGCTATTGGACCCTGGATGAAACACTTGTCCCACCCAGCCCCCCATAACCTTATCTGGTCTCTATCTCGCAACCTGCCACATCCACATCCACCTTTAATGTCTTAAAGTGTGTAAACATCCTGGATCTCTTAACCGGGCAATTCAACCCCCTCACATCCCATGTGACCAACCAAATGGGGGGACGCCCACCCTCTTCCCCCATCAGAGTCAGTCATTCCTGCCCCGTGAGGCGGTCCAACAGCCCTCCAGGAAGGGTCAACACCAGGCCTACCGAAGAGGGCCCAGTTCCCCCAGCACAAACCGACAAAGAAAATACCCCCAGTGATCATCAGAAAACAAAACTCCCCCTTCCCCCCGCTCCCTCCCCATCACCCACCCACACCCAACCCAACAAAACTCCCCCTTCCCCCCGCTCCCTCCCCATCACCCACCCACACCCAACCCAACAAAACTCCCCCCGCTCCCTCCCCCTTCACCCAACCCAACAAAAGTCCCCCTCCCCCCGCTCCCTCCCCCGTCAAACACCCCCACCCAACCCAACAAAACTCCCCCTTCCCCCCGCTCCCTCCCCCATCACCCACCTCCACCCAACCCAACAAAACTCCCCCTTCCCCCCCCCGCTCCCTCCCCGTCTCCCAATCCCACCCAACCCAAACAACCAGGTAAACAACAGCCAAAACCCCAAACACTCCCCTCCCCTTAACACACCTCAACTACCTATTAACATAACCCCGAAGCTCAAACTAAATGAAGCCCCCCCCGATATGAGCCACAGATATCCCTGTCTCATCACTTCCGTTAACTAACTAATTAATCGAGTTAGTGGAGTAGCCCTCACACAGAGAAATTTTAATAACCTTAAAATTCAAAAGTATCAAACCAACCCCACTCGCCCAAAACCGATTTATAAATTCGAAGCAATAAAATTGAACTTCTTCATATAAAGCAACAAACAGCCTCAACTATACCTCGTCAATCATTAACAAGAATGAACAAATAGTAAACCCCCCAAAACCCCTAATGACCCTCCCCCCTTTTCCAAACAAGTTTCCTTCACATCGCATAAAATGCAATTATTTCAACCTCAGTCCGTTCCTCCCGATGAACACCTCAGCTTGCTCTGGACTCTCAAAATAATGAGGTTCAATTTTATCGGTCATCCAAAGATGTGTGTGGTAAATCATGCTGAACCGAACTTCCTTTTTTAAAAATAAATATATTTATTAAAGTTTTTTAACACAATTTTTCTCCCTTACAAACAATAACCCCCCCCCCCGTAACAAAAAAAAACCGAGAAATCGCGCAGAGCAAGATAGATACATGGCAAAATGATATATTTACACAGCTTTGTACACTGGCCCTCACCCGTACGTGCCAGTTTCCCCAACCCTTCATGTTATCTCTTGCTCATCTACCCTCCCAGGCAGTCCCCCCTTCCCCCCCCCCCCTCCGCACCCCCCCCCCTCCCCTCCCAGGACGTCCCCCCCCCAGGTTGCTGCTGCTGCTGACCGACCTTCCTCTAACGCTCCGCGAGATAGTCTAGTAACGGCTGCCACCGCCTGTGGAACCCCTGCGCAGACCCTCTCAAGGCAAACTTAATCCTCTCCAGCTTTATGAACCCAGCCATATCATTTATCCAGGCCTCCAGGCTGGGGGGCTTCGCCTCCTTCCACATTAGCAAGATCCTTCGCCGGGCTACTAGGGACGCAAAGGCCAGAATGCCGGCCTCTTTCGCCTCCTGCACTCCCGGTTCGTCCACTACTCCAAATATTGCTAGCCCCCAGCTTGGCTTGACCCGGACTTTCACCACCTGAGATATTACTCCCGCCACTCCTCTCCAGAACCCCTCCAGTGCCGGGCATGACCAAAACATATGGACATGGTTCGCCGGGCTCCCTGAGCACCTTCCACATCTGTCCTCTACCCCAAAGTACCTACTTTGAATTAACCCTACCTAGGGCATCAGCCCACAGACCTCCCTCGATCTCCTCCCCCAGCTCCTCCTCCCATTTACCCTTCAACTCTTCTACCAGCGCTTCCCCCTCTTCTTTCAACTCCTGGTGCATTTCCGACACCTTGCCCTCCCCGACCCATACATCCGCGATCACCCTATCTTGAACGTCTTGTGCCGGGAGCAACGGGAATTCCCTCACCTGTCGCCTCACAAAAGCCCTCACCTGCATATATCTAAAGGCATTTCCCGGGGGTAACTCGAACTTCTCCTCCAGTGCCCCTAGGCTCGCAAACGTCCCGTCGATGAACAGGTCCCCCATTCTTCCAATCCCCGCCCGATGCCAGCTCTGGAACCCCCCGTCCACCTTCCCCGGGACAAACCGGTGGTTACCCCTGATTGGGGACCCCGATGCTCCCATTGCACCCCGGTGCCGTCTCCACTGGCCCCAGATCCTTAGCGTTGCCACCACCACCGGGCTCGTGGTATACTTTGTCGGCGAGAGCAGCAGCGGTGCCGTCACCAACGCCCCCAGGCTCGTTCCTTTACAGGACGCCATCGCCATCCTCTTCCATGCCGCCCCCTCTCCCTCCATAACCCACTTGCGGATCATCGCCACATTTGCCGCCCAGTAGTAGCTCCCCAGGTTTGGCAGCGCCAACCCTCTTCGGTCCCTACTGCGTTCCAGGAACCCTCTCCTTACTCTCGGGGTCTTATTCGCCCACACAAACCCCATAATACTCCTGCCTACTCTCTTAAAAAAGGCCTTAATGATCATGATGGGAAGGCACTGAAACACAAACAGGAAACCTCGGAAGGACCACCATTTTAACCGACTGCACTCTACCCGCCAGCGAGAGCGGTAACATGTCCCATCTTTTGAAATCCTCCTCCATTTGCTCCACCAACCTCGTCAGATTCACGAACCGAACTTTCTTGTGAATCAGTGCCACCTTTGCCATGTTGAGCATGCTCCAAACCGACATCCTGATATATTCAGACCCCGTGGCCATCCCATCTGCTGTTTCCGTGTTTTTTGCCCATTTAAAAATGTTTTCCTTTTCCTGATCACGATGGAACCGGACCACAAACACTCGAGGTGGCTCCCCACCACGAGGCTTCTCTCTCAGTGACCTGTGCGCAAGAAGGGCTGCCATTACCTCCCCCCCCACCATCTTCCAAGGTACCTGCACAATGGATTTCACCTCTGGCAATCCAACCACCCTCAGATTCCTCCCAACTGAGTTTTGAGGTTGTCTATCCTTGCCTTCAGACCCTTATTATCATCCGTCATCTTTGCCATTTCCACATCTACACAAGCAATTTGGTCCCTCCGCCTCACCAGAACCACTCCTACCCTCAGCAGCACCACAGCCACTACTTCGCCACCTTGTCCACTTTGGCCAGGGCCCCAGGGATCGAAGAAATCGCCACCTTGATCATCTTCTCCTGATCACCCGAAACCTCTCGGCACAGCTTTGGTAACTCAGCCGCCAAAATCTCCATGGTTACGGCATATCCCCTGGCACCCTGATCGCCTCCGCCGCCATTTTATTTTCCCTCGATGCCCTCGAGGTCTCCATTCTTGAAGTTATTTCCTTCTTTTTGTGGCTGGTTTGACACCAATTCCACATCTCTTTGCTGTGGGGAGCTTAAACTAATGAATTAGAAAGTTTTGGAGGGAGATCCTCCAGGTGTGGTCGATCCGTTACAGCCAAAACGGAAGACGTAACTTCCGAATTCCTCACTCCTCTCTGCTGCTTGTCTTAAAGAGACAATCATTGTCCACTAATCATCCAAGGATAAAAATTGATAAGGAATTGGGAATAAAGGAATAAACAAGAAGGACATGTACAGGAGGCACACCACAGGGTAAGATATAGAATTATCTTTCCGCTACACTGTCCCCATCGAACACTCCCAGGACAGGCACAGCACGGGGCTAGATACAGAGTAAAGCTCCTTCTACACTGTCCCCATCAAACACTCCCAGGACAGGTACAGCACGGGGTTAGATACAGAGTAAAGCTCCCTCTACACTGTCCCCATCAAACACTCCCAGGACAGGTACAGCACGGGGTTAGATACAGAGTAAAGCTCCCTCTACACTGTCCCCATCAAACACTCCCAGGACAGGTACAGCACGGGGTTAGATACAGAGTAAAGCTCACTCTACACTGTCCCCATCAAACACTCCCAGGACAGGTACAGCACGGTGTTAGATACAGAGTAAAGCTCCCTCCACACTGTCCCCATCAAACACTCCCAGGACAGGTACAGCATGGAGTTAGATACAGAGTAAAGCTCCCTCTACACTGTCCCCATCAAGCAGTCCCAGGGCAGGTACAGCACGGGGTTAGATACAGAGTAAAGCTCACTCTACACTGTCCCCATCAAGCAGTCCCAGGGCAGGTACAGCATGGAGTTAGATACAGAGTAAAGCTCCCTCCACACTGTCCCCATCAAGCAGTCCCAGGACAGGCACAGAACGGGGTGAGATACAGAGTAAAGCTCCCTCTACACTGTCCCCATCAAACACTCCCAGGACAGGCACAGCACGGGGTTAGATACAGAGTAAAGCTCTCTCTACACTGTCCCCATCAAACACTCCCAGGACAGGTACAGCACGTGGTTAGATACAGAGTGAAGCTCTCTCTATACTGTCCCCATCAAACACTCCCAGGACAGGTACAGCATGGGGTTAGATACAGAGTAAAGCTCCCTCCACACTTCCCCCATCAAACACTCCCAGGACAGATACAACACGGGGTTAGATACAGAGTAAAGCTCCCTCTACACTGTTCTCATCAAACACCCCCAGGACAAGTACAGCACGGGGTTAGATACAGAGTAAAGCTCCCTCTACACTGTCCCCATCAAACACACCAAGGACAGGCACAGCATGGGGTTAGATACAGAGTAAAGCTCACTCTACACTGTCCCCATCAAACACTCCCAGGACAGGCAGAGCACGGGGTTAGATACAGAGTAAAGCTCCCTCTACACTGTCCCCATCAAACACTCCCAGGACAGGTACAGCACGGGGTTAGATACAGAGTAAAGCTCCCTCCACACTGTCCCCATCAAACACTCCCAGGACAGGTACAGCACGGGGTTAGATACAGAGTAAAGCTCCCTCTACACTGTCCCCATCAAACACTCCCAGGACAGATACAACACGGGGTTAGACACAGTGTAAAGCTCCCTCTACACTGTCCCCATCAAACACTCCCAGGTCAGGTACAGCACGGGGTTAGATACAGAGTAAAGCTCCCCGACACTGTCCCCATCAAACACTCCCAGGACAGGTACAGCACGGGGTTAGACACAGTGTAAAGCTCCCTCTACACTGTCCCCATCAAACACACCCAGGTCAGGTACAGCACGGGGTTAGATAGAGTAAAGCTCCCCGACACTGTCCCCATCAAACACTCCCAGGACAGGTACAGCACGGGGTTAGATACAGAGTAAAGCTCCCTCTACACTGTCCCCATCAAACACTCCCAGGACAGGTACAGCACGGGATTAGATACAGAGTAAAGCTCCCCGACACTGTCTCCATCAAACACTCCCAGGACAGGTACAGCACGGGGTTAGATACAGAGTGAAGCTCTCTCTACACTGTCTCCATCAAACACTCCCAGGACAGGGACAGCACGGGGTTAGATACAGAGTAAAGCTCCCCGACACTGTCTCCATCAAACACTCCCAGGACAGGTACAGCACGGGGTTAGATACAGAGTAAAGCTCCTTCATTGGCTGCTGGACGTACAAACGCTGATGTGATGAATATCCTTGGAGTCCTTTGATGAAGGAACGTGTTAACTAAATGGTCAGATACAGAGAGCCGGATCATCAGGCAGAATAATCCATCAATAAAGATTTCTTCTTCAGTCCATTGTTGGGAACTGACATCGGAACTCCCTGGAGTTTTTAGTCACCTTCAGGTTGATATTATCCCAGAATTTCCAATGGATGCAGCACTGACATTGGTGTCGTGGAGCACTGACATCTGTTAGAGCTGCAGCTCTCCCTAGTGTCACACACAACACTGTAACTAAGACTATCCCGAGAAATCACACTCTTTACATTCAGCTCATGTCTTGCCAGGAACTGTAAGATTCAACCATGGCTGTGAGTTGGCACATCAGCCTTGTCTGTGCACTGCCAAGGCTGTCCCCTGTACCACTCCAGTGTGCATTGACAGCATACTAATTCAGATATTTCAACAATCAGAATTGCTTAAACCATTGAATGTTAAGGAAGGAATCACAGGTCTAAAAATGCTACCTGATTCTCGATGGTGTTTGGTTTCAGAAACAATAACTGTTCCTTGTTCAGGAATGTGAATGTGAAAAATTCCTTTACTTTTGAAATGTTGCAGCTGTTGATATTTATTAATGAATTACTTTACACCAGCTGTTTGTCACGACAATATGGCCGATAGTGATATGCGGTTATCATTTTGTTTAGTTGGTAGTCAGTTTGTCCATGTTAAATTGCAATTATATCAAGTCCAGTATATTCCAGATACAGGCACCTATATTTCCAGTAAACACTCCAAATATGAAATAAACACTCCAGATATCAGATACATACCCAATATAACCAATAAATATTCCAGATACCAAATAAATACTCCATATACCCGATGGACATCCATTTGCTGGATAATTATCCATAGATCCAGTTGAAACTACGTATACCCAATAAACTCCCCATTGACACCCCAACACCCAGAAAAACTCCCTTTATTTGATAAATGTCCGATAACCGCAAGATAATCTGAGTGAGCTGAATGCCTGTCCTCGATAAAGAATGGTGTAATCAACATTTATTTCATTCTACAGCAGCAGTGATATCGGAGCACTGTAGCTATGTGGCATCATGTGATTGAGTGACAGTACATCACCAAAGAGTCTGTAGAGTTTGGGGATTCATAACCTTCATTGAGGTCACAAGATAAGGACAATTAGATTCCAGGAGACATCTCCTGAATATGAGTTCCCCCAGTAACGAGGGGGTGTGGTTTCCCCCGTAAATGAGAGCTAAAACTCCGGCCGGGGAGCAGGTCAGGGAGCAAGTCCTTCGGGGAGTGGAGAGTGCAATCTGTGAATAAATAGAATCTTTGTTTTCGACCTGGCCGGTTCATGTGTGCTGCTTTAGCGGATTCTACAGGAGCGTTGTTTGTGATTGCAGCCCGAGAGGGAGTAACACAAACACACAGCACATCAGCTGTTAATGTGAAAGGGGATTGTACAAACAGCTATTCAGCTGCCCCTCACTGACTTGCACCAATTTCAATTCTCCCACAATTCAGATGTTGGCTACATTGGATTCTGATGGTGCAAAGGCTGGATCTTCAAATTTGGATCCTAGTGTTCAAATCTCTTCCTGACCTTGCCCCTCCCTATCTTGTAGTCTTTTCAAACCCACCAAAACCTTTGTGTTCCTTCAGTTTTAATCTCTCCTTCACTGGTTGCCATGTCTTCAGCTGCCAAGTCTCTGGAATTCGCTCCCTAAACATTTCCCTTTCTGTATCTCACTTTGCTCCTTTAAGACTCTCCTTAAAACCTGCCTCTTCCAATAAGTATTTGACCAATTGGCAGCAAAAATTAGGTCTAACTGCCCAGCGGTGGTGTTTACCTCCACCTGAGTCTCCTCCCACTTTTTTCCATCTCATCCTTGTTGTGTTCCCTGATCTTGTCTTGCAATGAATCTGTAGAAATGCTGGTGACTTAGCAGAACAATCATTTATTAATGTACACTTGGTAAGGTAAGGATCAGATACAGACCAAGTTATCACAGTTATATTAGATTCTCCTGGAACTACCCTTGTGTGCGACTGTCCTCATGTACGCCTTACAACCTTCTGCTGGGAGCTGACTGATGTCTGATGCCACTTGCTGGTGGGAGGTCACACTGCTGAGTACATGTAATATTATCTACAGGCATATCACCACAACCCTATCATCACATCAGCAACTCCCTCTCTCTTGTTTCTGTTTATCCAGCCTCCCCCTTAGTTTTATCTCCGTGTGGTAACCACTTCCACATTCTCACCATTCTCTGAATGAAGACGTTTCTCCTGAGTTCTATATTAAAGTCCTTAATTTTGAACTCCCCACAAGTGGAAACATCTCTATGTTTATATCTACCCGATTGAACCCTTTCATAATTTTAAAGATCTTTATCAAATCAGCTCTCAGTCATCACTTTCTAGAGAAAAGATTCACATCTTAGTCAGTCTTTCCTTATAGGATCTCTCAGTTCTTGTATATCTTCTGCACTTTCTCCAGAACCCGAAAACCTTTTTATAGTAAAAGGCGCAACAGTTTAAAGTATTTCATGTGTTTAAAAGGTTTACAGAACTTCTCAGCTTTTCAATTCTATACCTGCAGAAATTGGTTTGAATTTTTATGGCCTTGTTAACCTGTGTCACTACTTCTAATGACTTGAAAATCTGTTAGGAACAGGGTGAATCTTTATTCATCAAGCAGACACAGGGAACACTACCGCCTGCAAGTTTCCCTCCAAGCCACACACTATCCTGACTTAGAAATATATCATCACTCCATCACCATCTCCCTCCCTGGCAGTGAAACTTTAATTGGTGCACTTTGCTTTGGAGAAGTGAATGATTGAGGTAGTTGTGTTGTGCTGTGTGTGGGAGGACAATGACTGGCTGGATTCCTGATCATTACTTATAGACAGAATCAACCCAGAAACCTGAGGACCAGTTCCCAGAAGGCACTGCAGTTGGCAGCTTTTCACACCTCTCTAACCCCCGTGGTGACTGTACATGGATGGCAGGCTGCATATTCATTATAGTGATTGATTCTACTGGCTTACAGCACTCTGTGGGTGCCTGGGTACCAGGGAGGAGGGATACTGCTACATCTGTGTAACTGTTGGGGCCTATCCAACACTTTACTACATTTCCCGCAGGCCTCTGTATTTTATTATGGGTTTATTTTTGATGGGGGATGGTTGGTGCTCACACCTCTCAGATTCAGTGAGGCAGATGCAGTGTGAACAACAGATTGAACGTGGCCTAACACACAGGCTGCTTAAAAAGGCAAATCACAATTTTGTCTTGTGTGATTTTAAGTAAAGCTGGTTCACCACACGGAGCAAGGTCTCAGTCTCAGTCTCAGGTTGTTGAAGATCTCGAAGCAGTGCCTGCTGAGGATTGGCAGCTGGGGCAACTCAGTTATTGTATCGTTGGGGAACCCCAGCCATCAGAATCAAGGCCGTTTGCCCTGACTGGATCTGTCGGCATAGAACATAGAATAGAACATAGAACATTACAGCACAGGACAGGCCCTTCGGCCCTCGATGTTGCGCCAGCTGTGAAACCACTCTAAAGCCCATCTACACTATTCCCTTATCGTCCATATGTCTATCCAATGACCATTTGAATGCCCTTAATGTTGGCGAATCCACTACTGTTGCAGGCAGGGCATTCCACGCCCTTACTACTCTCTGAGTAAAGAACCTACCTCTGACATCTGTCCTATATCTATCTCCCCTCAATTTAAAGCTATGTCCCCTCGTGCTAGCCATCACCATCCGAGGAAAAAGGCTCTCACTGTCCACCCTATCTAATCCTCTGATCATCTTGTATGCCTCATTTAAGTCCCTCTTAACCTTCTTCTCTCCAAGGAAAACAGCCTCAAGTCCCTCAGCCTTTCCTCATAAGATCTTCCCTCCATACCAGGCAACATTCTGGTAAATCTCCTCTGCACCCTTTCCAATGCTTCCACATCCTTCCTATAATGCGGCGACCAGAATTGCACGCAATAGTCCAAATGCGGCCGCACCAGAGTTTTGTACAGCTGCAACATGACCTCATGGCTCCGAAACTCAATCCCTCTACCAATAAAAGCTAACACATCGTACGCCTTCTTAACAGCCCTCTCAACCTGGGTGGCAACTTTCTGGGATCTATGTACATGGACACCGAGATCTCTCTGCTCACCCACACTGCGAACAATCTTACCATTAGCCCAGTACTCTAACTTCCTGATATTTCTTCCAAAATGAATCACCTCACACTTTTCTGCATTAAGCTGCATTTGCCACCTCTCAGCCCAGCGCTGCAGCTTATCTATGTCCCTCTGTAACTTGTAACATCCTTCCGCACGGTCCACAACTCCACCGACTTTAGTGTCATCTGCAAATTTACTCACCCATCCTTCTACGCCCTCCTTCAGGTCATTTATAAAAATGACAAACAGCAGTGGCCCCAAAACAGATCCTTGTGGTACACCACTAGTAACTGGACTCCAGTCTGAACATTTCCCATCAACCACCACCCTTTGTCTTCTTCCAGCTAGCTAATTTCTGATCCAAACTGCTAAATCACCCTGAATCCCATGCCTCTGTATTGTCTGCAATAGCCTACCATGGGGAACCTTATCAAACGCTTTACTGAAATCCATATACACCACATCAACTGCTTTACCCTCATCCACCTGCTTGGCCATCTTCTCAAAGAACTCAATAAGGTTTGTGAGGCATGACCTACCCTTCACAAAACCGTGTTGACTATCTCTAATCAAATTATTCCTTTCCAGATGATTATATATCCTATCTCTTATAAACTTTTCCAAGACTTTGCCCACAACAGATGTAAGGCTCACTGGTCTATAGTTACCGGGGTTGTCTCTACTCCCCTTCTTGAACAAGGGGACAACATTTGCTATCCTCCAGTCTTCTGGCACTATTCCTGTAGACAAAGATGACTTAAAGATCAAAGCCAAAGGCTCAGCAATCTCCTCCCTAGCTTCCCAGAGAATCCTAAACTAAATCCCATCCAGCCCAGGGGACTTATCTATTTTCACACTTTCCAGAATTGCTAACACCTCCTCCTTATGAACCTCAAGCCCTTCTAGTCTAGAAGCCTGTATCTCAGTATTCTCCTCAACAACATTGTCCTTTTCCTGTGTGAATACTGACAAAAAATATTCATTTAGCACCTCTCCTATCTCCTCGGACTCCACGCACAAGTGGTCTGAGAACAATGGAGGATCATTCAGGCCAATCTCCCCCAGTGTAGCAACTGGACCTCATGCAAGTGAAAATGGAACTTCCTTACAAACTGAGAATTAGAAGCAGGAAGAGGCTATTCGATCCCTGAATCCTAATCTGCAATTTGATACAGTCATGGTTAATCTGATTGTGACCTCTACTTTGCTGTTTTAGACGCTTTGACTGTGAAGAATCTTACTCAGTCTTCAGAATATTCACTGACCCAGCCTCCGCTGCTCTCTGCGGAAGAGATTTCCACAGACTAATGACCCTCTCAGAAAAAAACAATTCTCCTCACCTCTATCTCAAATGCCTTGTGTCCCCCAAGTGCTAGATTCTCCCACAAGGGGAAACATTCTCTCAGAATCCACTCTGTAATCACAGGTTCATGGGAAGGATTCTGAAAAGGGAACAAAAGTGGTGAATACAACAGGACAGACGATAGCATTAACTGGACTAAGGAAACCTGAGGTAAACACTGATGTGGGAGCAGGTGTGAGGAATGAGGTAGGTGGGAGATATGCCGGTTTTGTGTCTATGGGAAGGTCACCCCATTTTACACAACCCATAACAATTTTAAGGGACACAGGGGCAACTCAAACTCTTGTATTGGAGAAGGATTTGGTTTTCCCTCCAGAGAGCTCAGTGAAAGCTGAGGTAGTAGTGGAGGGGATAGGTGGAAGTTGTATTCCAGTTCCATTGTACAAAGTGCAATTGGAGAGTGATTTAGTTCCAGGTCCAGTAGTTGTGGGAGTGGTTAAGGAATTTCCAGTGGAAGAAGTAGACTTACCTTTGGGGAATGATTTGGCCGGACTGAAGGTTATATCTTTACCCATAATTACGAGGGTTCAGAGGAAGTACTGCGGATAGCAGATGAGATACCAATGGCAGGGCATGTGGGGGCTATGAAAACACAATGGCAGGAAGTGACTGAAAGAAATGTTGACAGATGTTGATCACATATCGAATGACAACGGGAGAGAACGATTCCGGAAATTCTCAGACCGAGGGTGACCATAAGAAAGAGGGGATCGAATTTAAGAGTGGCGGCAGGAGTGAAGAGTCAGATGAGGATTTTGCCTTTGATTTCAGTTGTGATTATGAAGTCATGATAAGCAGTTGTTACCAAATAAACCCATCACTAATTGATCTTGGACAAATGGCAAGTTATTCTTCCAAAGTTATTAAAGAAGATAGCAAACTGGAAGATGAAAGTGAATTGGAATTTTCCAAACATAATTTGTTAAGAGTTTCCCAGAACAGGCTTGCTTTGAAAGAAAGTCTACATGACAGCGTGGCATCAGTTATTCAGGGTGAGGACAATAGTGACTCTGAAGTGATACCAAACAAGCGGTTGGTCAACCCACATCCTTTTGAAGGGCACAGTACGAAGTCTTACAACACCAGGTTAAAGTCCTGCTCCTTCCTGAGGAAGGAGCAGCGCTCCGAAAGCTAGTGACATCGAAACAAACCTGTTGGACTTTAACCTGGTGTTGTAAGACTTTGTACTGTGCTCACCCCAGTCCAATGCCGGCATCTCCACATCATGGCTTTTGAAGGGCTACAGTGCCTCTTCAAGGTAAAAGCAGCAATTGGCAAGGGAGGTGAAGTAATCAGTAATCAATTACTTTGAAAATCAAGGGGAGGGTGGATGGAGAAATCCTCTAGTGGTTCTGCAACCACAGATGTTAGCAAAAAACAAAACGTTAATCGAGCCAATAATGTGCCATCATCTGATTCTGAAAGTCGAGAAGCAAAATTGAAATAATATCAGTCTGTATTAATACTTGGAGATTAAGGTGGTGATTATGAAAACTCCGATGAGGAACTGGAAGTTGACACAAGGAATGGTGTGTACAAAACCAGCTAGCTCTGACAGGGCTGAACCCTCAGCTGCACATGATGCTGAAGGTGACTTTGTGAAGGCCAAGAGAGAATGTACAGCTGGAGGGGTTGAAAACAGACTCTGGGTAAAAACAAACCAAATATTTCCCTCAACATTGACAACCCTTCTTGTAGATTAACTGTAAGAGGTCCTCGAAGTTTGGTTAAACATTCAATGGCCAATCAGGAAAGACTGATTGAATTACACGAGAGACGGAAAGAGACAAATAAAACAAAGGTACTAAAAGAGTATATCTGGAGTTGTAAGGAACACCGGGAGGTCCGCTATTAACTAATCATTTTAAAAAAAACTTTAGAGTACCCAATTAATTTTTTTTCCAATTAAGGGGCAATTTAGCGTGGCCAATCCACCGAACCAGCACATCTTTGGGTTGTGGGGGTTAAACTCACGCAGACACGGGGAGAAGGTGCAAACTCCACACGGACAGTGACCCAGAGCCGGGATCGAATCCGGGTCCTCAGCGCAGTAGATTAACTAGTCATGATGTGGACATCAGAAACTTTGAACCAGTAAAACTACATCCATCTCAACTAAAACCACAGAGACTGGCTCAGTGACAATGCATGGACATGTTGCAGAAACAGGCAAAACCGCCGTGGTCCACGGAACACCAAGGAGAGTTTGGGAGATCGCCGGCCATGTTGAAGGATGAACTGCTGCAGGCCGCCCCGGACTTTTCCAGACCATAATCCATGTGCGTTGCAGCCAATTTAAAAACCGGGAATGCAAGATTATGCCGTTTAAATTTGTCATTACAGCTGTTTAATGTTAAAATTGTACATATTCCCAGAAAAGATAAAGCAATGGTGGATGCTTCGTCATGCAGTTAAAGACTGTCTCATTATAAATGTAGAAACTGGGCAGGGGACTTGTATAATAGGACTGATTTAGATGGATGTGTGCTTGCATTTTATGTCTTGCATATCTCATAATGAAATGTCCGTGTCCTGGGGTTTTGTTCTTTTCAGGGGTGGGGTATGTAAGGAGTTTAAACCCTGTTTAAACCCTGTTTGTTCCCTGTTTTCCCTTTCTCTGCTTTTATCTTTGCAATTACAAATGGGCTGTGCCTTTAATGCAGACTTTGTCGTCAATTTGAGCAGAAGCCTGCATTGGTTCAAACTGAATATTGACCTGTCAACATAAGGCAAGCGGTCTGCATGAAGCTGCCTGTAATTCAAACCAGCAGATTCTAGAGGGTTATGGTGCTTTTGTTTCAAAATGATTCCAGAATGATTTGACTGACATCGGCGATGACTCAGAGTTATGGACTTGGCTGGCAGCCAATGTACTGGCTCCAAATGCTGGGCTTTGCCGATACCCGGTAGTGATTGGTTCTGACTTCTCTGGAATGTTCTTCGGGGCCATGAGGCTCCATTTTTACTTTAAGTATGAAAAATGAAATGAAAATCGCTTATTGTCGCGAGTCGGCTTCAAATGAAGTGACTGTGAAAAGCCCCTAGTCGCCACATTCCGGCGCCTGTTGGGGGAGGCTGGTACGGGAATTGAACCGTGCTGCTGGCCTGCTCTACTTTAAAAGCCAGCGATTTAGCCCTGTGCTAAACAGCCCCTGATTTGAATCTAGGCCTCTGCATGAAAAGATTCAGCCAGTTTGGGCTGTAACATTAGAGATTTAAATCGCTCTCATACTGGGAGGAAGGTGCACTGAAGAAATCCTCAACCGAAGCAAGGGCACTCATCTTTATTTTTTTACCTTAATCCTTATTATTTTCACACCTTTACACCCCCCTCTGTGTGTGCGTGTGTGTGTGTGTGTGTGTGTGTGCGTGTGTAGAGGATGGGGTGATAAAGGGGGGGGGGGGGGTATTGGATTAGCTTGCTGTTTTTCCATTCTAACTACAACATATTTCACCTTTGTGTCTGTTATAAATAAACATTAATTGTGATTCAACTTAAAAACCTGATGACTTGTAAATTATTGGACAGCAAATGGCCAAAGATTTCAGGAATTTCATAGAAGTTATTGGTTGATCCACTTGTGTTGGGACACCAGGGCATGGGGCTGGAATTGTCTGCACACTAGCCCAGGATGTCGTAACATCACTTTGCGGAACACTTCCTTTCAATCTGCAAGCTTCTCCTCAATTTATTCTCCACCTTGCTTCCACTCTGACCTTTCTGCCCTCAACCTCATCCTGTCATGTTTCACGAATAGGCACTTTACATCCTTCTGGATTCAACACTGAGCTGCTGTTTGTAATGTATGGTAATGATCTAGGCATGAATGTGGGGAGTATGATCAATAAGTTCTATTACGATCCTGGACCAGACCCTACCAGTTTCTCGGATGCCAGACAGAAACCTCAATATTTTATCCTGAGGAAAGGATACTTCGCTGCAGAAATGATTCCACTCACAAATAGGCATATGGTATATTAAAACAAACTTTATTACTAACACAGTCTTAAAACTAACTTTGACATCTTTAAAAAAATAACTTATAATTACCAATTAAACAATGCTTAACAATGACAATAAAACACTAAATCCTAACTGCTATCTTTTATCTCAACTCAAGCAAAACCCATCTCAGGTCAAAATCCACTTTTGAATACAGTTAGCCAAGCCAAGAATATTTGTTGTAAAGAGAAGTCTTGGATAAACCACTTTGATAGAGAAATCCTACTGGTAATACCTTGCAGACTCCTGTCTGTGTCACACCACCGTCTAACCTGCCAGCCTGTTCAGAAACTGCTGTTCTGTTCACAGGAAAAATATTTTTAACTAACCAGCTTTGCGAGAAGCTGTGGGTTTATCCACAGTCAAATTCTTAACTGAACTGAAACTCGACGCCTGATTGCTTCCGATTCTGGTTCCTCCCATTAACTATATCATCTTACTAAAGCTAAACAAAATGCGTGGGATTCTCCGTCCCGCCACACCAGTTTTCTGGTGCCCCCCCCCCCCCCCCCCCCCCGCCACCCCTCCCCGCCTGCAGCAGGATTCTCCATCTCTCCAGCCGGCCAATGGAGTTTCCCATTGTGGACAGCACCACGCCGTCGGGAAATCCCTGGCGTGGGTGCACTAATGGCGCAATGGAGAATCCCGACAGCAGAGAATCCAAATGTCTCTAATTAAACAAAATTCCATTAGTCCTACTTTAGGTAAATAATATTCAGGGTTGGAATGAAAGATGATTTCATTTTACAATGCTTTAATTGCCCTCTGTAGCCAAAGTGTCTGTTGGTCTTGTAAACCAGGATATTTTATAAACCATCTTTACAGCAGTCACACACTAATCCAGGCTTTTAACTCTTACTGCACCAAATATATATAATACAATGTATCCGAAATTCCTACATTTGTCACACCTCACCCTTAAAAAGAAATGAACCCGCAATATGAAAAGATGGCTTCATTTACCGAAGCCTTTCAACTCTGAACATTATTCATTACTAACAACATTAATACTCTATAAGACACCTATCCTATTACAATTAAGCATCCATTTCATTCTTTATTTTCCACATTTGAAAGTTCCAGTCTTCTCACATTTCAAAGTCATAATAAAGTATCTGCAATCACGTTTCTCTTCCTGCTACATGTATTATTTTTAAGTTAAATGATTGTAACAGTAAACTCCATCTAAAAAGTTTTGCATTTCAAACTTTAAACTTGTCCAAAAACCTCAATGGTTATGGTCTGTATATACAATTGTCTACGATGAATTGTTACCAATATAAAGGATAAAATGTTGCAACATCAATATCAAACTCAATATCTCCTTGATGGTCGGATATTCATTTTGTTGAGTATTTAGTTTCTGGAAAAAATAACCAACAGGCCTTTCTATTCTTTCATCATCATCCTATAACAGTACAGCACCAACGCCCACATCACTCACATCAATTGCCACCTTAAATTGATTGGCATAATTAGGTGCTGCCAGCACTGGTGCAGTGGTTAACTCAGTTTTCAGATTGTCAAATGTCTCCTAACATTCTGAGATCTAATTAAATTTCCTGTGCTTTTCAGAAGCTCAATCAGTGGAGCAACCATACTGCTAAAATTTGTTGAAAAGTTCCGAATGGAACTATTCATGCTCAAAAATCCCAGAACCTCTCTCCTGATTGACGGTTTTGGGAACTCCCCACATTCCGTGGGGCCATCTGAACATGTCCAATTGTATGGCCTCAGAATGTGACTTGAGCTTTCGCAAATTTACCTTTAGCCAAATTTACCACCAATCCAGCCTCCTGTGGTTAATTGAATAATTCCTTTAACTATTCCAAATCCTCATTCCATGTTTGACTGAACACAACCAAATTGTCAATGTACGCGGTACAATTGTTTAGTCCAGAAATGTCCTTGACGGTTAATCTTTGGAATGTTGCTGGCACGTTCTTCATTCCAAACGGCACAACTTTACAGACATTTTGGCATCACAAAAGCTGAAACCCTCTTTTCCCTGTCTGATAAAAATACTTGCCAGTATCCTTTAAGTAAGTCATGTTTGGCAATAAAATGTGCTTATCCCACCTTTTCAACAAATCTTCCAAATGAAGAATAGAATACAAATCTGACTTTGCAACTGCGTTGACTTTTCTATAGTCCACACACAATTGTTGTGTTCCATCCAGTTTTAGTACCATCACAATAGGTGAGCTCCAATCACTGCAACTCACTTCGATGATATCATTCTTAAGCATGCTTCAATCTCCTTTTGTACCTGTGCCAACATTAGTGGATTGAGCCCGTATGGATGTTGCTGAATTGGAGTATCACTTCCTGCATCATCATCATGTATAATTACTTTTGTACTTCCTAATTTGTTCCCACATATATCTCTATGTGACTGTAATAATTTATTCAGGTCACTTTGAGTTTCCACCTTGATTTTCCACCGGAAGGTAAATCAGTAGTTTATCCCAATTTCTTATCAATTCCCCATTATCCAATCTAACTAGAAGAGTATCAAATTCAGAATCATGTATTAGCACCAATTCAATTCCAGGTGGCTGTGTGGAGTTTTCACTTTCTCCCCGTGTCTGCGTGGGTTTCCTCTGGGTGCTCCAGTTTTCTCCCACAGTCCAAAGATGTGCAGGATAGGTGCATTGGCCATGCTAAATTGCTCTTTAGTGTCCAAAAAGTTATATAGGGTTCCGGGGAGATGGGATTAGGTAGGGTGCTCCTTTGGAGGGTCGGTGCTGACTCAAAGGGCCGAATGGCCTCCTTCTGCACTGTAGGGATTCTCATTCTGAGTCATGATTTATCTCTTCTCCCTGAGTTATTATAGAATCCATACAGTGAGAAGGAGGCTATTTGACCCAGCGGGTCTGCACAGCAACTAACACATCCTCCGTCTTTCCTTCTCTATCAAAATACCGTTTGAACATATTAAAATGACACAGTGAGTTTTCTTTCTGTCTGGTGTTCTTATCAAATAATTCATTCACCTCACTCAAATTCCGTTCAATTTGATGAGGCCCACTGAATCTTGGTTTTAATGGTTCACCTACCATTGGGAACAGTTTTCTCCCCACTAACAAAACTGCGGCTTTTTTTTCACCATATTCCTAGATGACCATCGGCTGCTTTCCCCTTTGAGGGGGGAGCTGACTAGTGATGATTCAACCTGAGGATCACCACACCTCAGGCGAGGAGCAAGGTTGAGAAGGCTGGATCTTCATGGGTAACCTCAGTCGGTACGGGGAATTGAACCCACGCTGCTGGCCTTGCTGTGTATCACAAACCAGCTGTCCAGCCAACTGAGCTGAACCGGCCCCCTTCGTTACCCCACCAGTCACTGCCTGCCAATCGGAAAAAGTCCTATTTATTCCAACTTTTTGTTTTCTGTCTGCTAACCAGCTTTTTATCAATCTCAAGACATTACCCACAATCCCATGCGCTTTTACTTTACATTGTAATCTGCCATGTGAGGCCTTGTCGAAAACCTTCTGATAGTCTAAATGAACCACATCCACCAGTTCTCCCTGGTCAACTCTACTAGTTACACCTTCAAAGAATTCTAGTAGATTTGTCAAGCATGATTTTCCTTTTGTAAATCCGTGCCGACTTTGTCAGATTACTCCACTGCTTTTCAAATGCTGTGCTATGAAATTCTTGATAATGGACTCCAGCAACTTACCTACTGCCGACGTTAGGCTCACTGGTCTATAGTTTCCTGTTTTCTCTCTACCTCCCTTTTTGAATAGCGGGGTTACATTCTCTACCCTCCAGTCTGTAGGAACCATTTCAGAGTCCAAAGAATGTTGGAAAATAACCACCAATGGATCTACAATTTCGAGGGCCACTTTCTGAAGTACTCTGGGATGAAGATTTTCAGATTCTTCCTTTGACACTTCCTGTGCATTGACTTCCTGTGGATTTCTCATTTCCCCAGTTTCTATCCTTCACAGATTGAAATTGATATCAAAAAAGCTTTGTGAACTAAGTCAAAATCATCTTCCATTTCTGCTGTCTAGCAGTTTTAACTCTTTGCTCTTCTATTTGCACATGTGCTCTCAGTACTGTGGGAAGTGAATCTTTAAATTCTTCCAAAATAACCGTTTCCCTAAAAGCGTCATACGTTTGGTCTATTTTTATTGCTCTTATCCACCTACAAAAATTATTTTGTTTGATTCTTTCAAATTCTACAGCTGTCGGACCTGGTTCTTTCCTCAGTTTTCTGACCTTCTGTCTGTAGGCTTCTAGCACTGGTTCATATGCACTTAATATGGCTTCTTTCACCTCATCATAATCCCTCGATACCTTCTCTGATAGTGATGCAAACATTTCACTAGCTCTACCTACTAACTTTGAACTAAGAATACTCATGTGGTCTTTGGCCAATTCAATTGTTTAGCCACTTTCTTAAATTAATTTTAAAAACTTCCACATCTTTCTCATCAAATCTTGGGAATGGTTGAATATATTTCAAATATCCCCACTCAGGTTTTGACCAGGAGGAGTTTCTCCTTCCTCTAACCTTTCCTCAGCTTCAGCCTTTAACTCCCATATTTTCCATTGATGTTGTCTTTGCAGTTCTTGTTTCCAAAGTTTAAATTCTCTCTTATTCCTTTGTTTCTCTCTCTTTTTCCTTTTCTCTTTCTTCCCTTGCTAATCTTTCCATTTCCACCTCATATTTCCTCATTTCCTTTTGAAACACCCTCTCTTTTTTTGTTGCTTCTTTCTTTGCGACTATCTCCTTTTCTTTTTCCCCTGCCCCAGCCACTCTCTCCTTTTCTTTCATTTGCAATGTCTTCCGTCTATTTATTTTTATTTATATTTTTCCTGTATTTCTTATTCTTTCATTTGTAATTCTAATGATTCAGACTGATTCAGGCAAATTTAACAAACATGGGTAACCTCAGTCGGTACGGGGAATTGAACCCACGCTGCTGAACCCACAATTGCTTGTCATTTCTCCACCTTTCTCACCCCTTCAGGTAAAGACAACTGCAGCTTTTCCGGCAAACCCAAAAGCTTTATTTTAACCACCCTTTGTAAACCAATCCAAGTGACCTCTTCCATGCCCAGGAAACCTTTGCAACAGAGTGAAGCATTGTACCAGTCACTCCCTATTAAAACTGTAACACCTGAAAGAAAGCATCAGTTCCACACATACTCACTGTCTTCGGTTCATTAATCCCAAACCAAAAAAGGATTTATACTTTTACATCCCGGTAAAGAACCGCTATTTTATTACGATGCTGGACGCGCGCCCAATTTTATTATAATCCCGGAGCAGACCCCAAAAATTGCCAGCACACCAGATAGATTATTTAATTTGTAAGACCTCCAATCGTGATACTTTGCTCCAGGAGTGACTCGATGCATAAATAGGGATATGGTATATTTAAACAAACTTTATTATTAACACAGTCTTAAAACTAACTTTACCATCATAAAGAAAATAGCTTATAATTACCAGTTAAACAATGCTTAACAATGACAATGAAACAATAAATCCTTGCTCCTATCTTTATCTCCACTCAAGCAAAATCCATCTCAAGTCAAAATCCACTTTTAAATACAGTTAACCAACCCAAGAATACGTATTGTAAAGAGATATCTTGGATAAACCACTTTAAGAGAGAGATCCTTCAGGAAACATCTTTCAGATTTTTTTCTGGAGATCACTGTTTAACCCACCAGCCGTTTTAGAATCTATCATTCTGCTCACAGGCAAAATCACAGCTGTGAAAGAAACTACTGGTCAATGCACAGTCAAATCTTGAACAGAACTGCAAGTCAACACCCAACTGATTCAGCCGCTGGATGGCCCATTAACTACATCATCAACTAAAACTAAACACAATGGGCGGGATTCTCCATTTCACAAACTAAGTGTTGATGCCAGGACTGAATCAGTGGTGTTCTATAACAACAAAATTGGCGTCAACCACAGAGCAATTTACAATCCATTACTGGGCTCCATATGAACCTCCACTGATTCCAATGAAAAAAGGTATCTAATTTGCGGGGTTGAGATTACCACTCGAGAGGCTGACAAGCTGCAGTCACATATCAGCACCCCGCTCCCCCCACACACCATCCCAGCAACACTATCCCAGCAACAAGGCGGCACCCCGGTTTGCAGACGCTGAGCTGGGAAACCCACTGGGTAATGTGGAGGAGAGGTGGGCCACCCTGTTCCCGAGGCTGTGATGAGGGCTGCCACCCACACCGTACACCGGGCCTGGGCACTGGTGACCATGGACTCCACCACCAGGACCAGGCAGCAGTGCAGGAAAAAGCTGCACGACCTCCTCAGGGCAGCCAGGGGGAGTGGGCAGCAATGTGCCCCTGGCACCAACCCCTCTCCCAATCACCCATAAACCCCACCCCCTCCCCACCCGGAGGACAACTGAAACCCACCCGCTGGAAGTGTGTACGCACTCCACCCCATGTCAGCACCCACACTGCCCACGATGACTGGGTGCCTTGCCCACGTCCAACTGCCTCTCACTGAGAAAGTTCTGCAACCCCCCCCCCCCCCCCCCCCCGCTACGAGAAGGTGCCGTAAAACTGCAGAGAGAGAGAGACGACCGGAGGGGGGTTGTTGGACCTGCGGACTCCACCGCCTCAGAGGGGCGGACATTGGACCTGGTCAGTGGGCCCGGGGAGAGTGAATTCACCGCGGCAGAGGTCGGCATCGCGCAACCAAGTGAGACCCTGCTGCGTTTCCCAGCCCCCCACCCGATCCCTTTACCACCCTCACACCACCCCCACACCCTCCGTCCTCCCCATCCCCACGCCCACCGTCCTCCCCACCCCCACACCGTCCGTCCTCCCCATCCCCACGCCCACCGTCCTCCCCATCCCCACACCCTCCGTCCTCCCCACCCCCACACCGTCCGTCCTCCCCATCCCCACGCCCACCGTCCTCCCCATCCCCACGCCCACCGTCCTCCCCATCCCCACACCCTCCGTCCTCCCCATCCCCACGCCCACCGTCCTCCCCATCCCCACACCCTCCGTCCTCCCCACCCCCACACCCTCCGTCCTCCCCATCCCCACGCCCACCGTCCTCCCCACCCCCACACCCTCCGTCCTCCCCATCCCCACGCCCACCGTCCTCCCCATCCCCACACCCTCCGTCCTCCCCATCCCCACGCCCACCGTCCTCCCCATCCCCACACCCTCCGTCCTCCCCACCCCCACACCCTCCGTCCTCCCCATCCCCATGCCCACCGTCCTCCCCATCCCCACACCCTCCGTCCTCCCCATCCCCACGCCCACCGTCCTCCCCATCCCCACACCCTCCGTCCTCCCCATCCCCACGCCCACCGTCCTCCTCATCCCCACACCCTCCGTCCTCCCCATCCCCACGCCCACCATCCTCCTCATCCCCACACACTCCGTCCTCCCCATCCCCACACCCTCCGTCCTCCCCATCCCCACACCCACCGTCCTCCCCACCCCCACACCCTCCGTCCTCCCCATCCCCACGCCCACCGTCCTCCTCATCCCCACACACTCCGTCCTCCCCATCCCCTCACCCTCCGTCCTCCCCATCCCCACGCCCACCGTCCTCCTCATCCCCACACCCTCCATCCTCCCCATCCCCACACCCTCTGTCCTCCCCATCCCCACGCCCACCGTCCTCCTCATCCCCACGCCCACCCTCGGCCATTCCGCCTGGCACTCTGCCCTCCACACTTCACCCCTGCGAGCATGGAGACCCTGGTCGAGACGAGAGCGGATCTCCAGGGCTGGTGCTGCCAGGTGACAGCGGAGCCCCAGGAGAATTCCAAAGATTCACAACCCTTCAATGAAGTAATTTTCCTCATCTCAGTCCCAAACGGTCAGATCCTTATCCTGAGATTTTAGGTTCCCCGACCAATTGAAACAATCTCTCAGCATCCACCCTAGAAAACCCTTCAGAATCCTGTCAGCTTCATCTGAGACTATAAACCCAATTTCCTCATCACAGGACAACCCTCTCAACCCAGGGACCAATCGGGTGACCCTTCGCTGTACCGTCTCCAATGTAAATATATCTGATGCGATCGACTGACCACGCTGTCCCGGAAAATAACGCAAAGTGGCCAGCAACTGGCGGGACACTGCGGTCCCGGGATCCACCCAGCTCGCCAAGCCTCGCGAGATCTAACGCGATCTCACAAGACGTCGCAATGTAAATCCCGCCCAGCAGGACCACTTATTTCCATCTCTGTTGTCTGTCTCTGTCCCACCGCTCTCTCCATCTTTAAAAACCTTTCAAAAACACTTTTCACAAACTTTCTGTCATGGTTCCTCCTTCCTTCAAGTATTCCTTTGCCTGTTTTATTTATCGTATATTCACCTCTGTAATATGTTTCTGTGTTAAAGGTGCCAATAAACTCAGTGAGTGTTTTGCTGAGATAAAGAACACTCACATTAAAACATGAACAGAAGTGTTTTTAAAAATAAATTTAGAGTACCCAATTCATTTTTTCCAATTAAGGTGCAATTTAGCGCGGCCAATCCACCTACCCTGCACATCTTTGGGTTGTGGGGAGAATGTGCAAACTCCACACGGACAGTGACCCAGAGCCGGGATCAAGCCTGGGACCTCAACGCCATGAGACTGCAGTGCTAACCACTGCGCCACCGTGCTGCCCTGGTGAACAGGTGTGTTGAGTGTGAGCCATTGCCTCGCTCACAGTCAATGTTGAGTTCATCGGCTTGTTGCAAAGTTTCAGGTTTCAGTTCTGCTTTATTCTCAAATGCTTCTTTTATGTTTGCAGTTTATTCTCAAGATTGATGGAACCGAGGGACATCACTCAGTACAAGGACTCTGTCTTTTTTAGGAGGGCTGCTGTCTATACTGCTGTGAAACACGTTAGCAGCTAAAGGCCAGCGATTGGGTGATTAGGAGAGGTGCAGTCTGAAAATACGTTAGAGGGCATCAGTGCCAACAGTGCCGTCTGCCCCTGATGGACATGTAGGATAACATTGTGGAGACAGAGGGTCAGGGAGATGGAGGATAGTTTGGAGTTTTGATGAATCACCTTTGGTTTGTCCTATGATGAGGTGAATGGATGGGACAGAGTTTGTGGAGAGCAGAATGTGCACTGGGCAGCAAGGGGATGAAATGCCCAGGCGTTACAATGGCAGAGGTGGAGAGCAAGGTGAGATCTTTGGTTTTGCTAAACTGGGGGACATACAAAAAGAGGCATCTCCAGAGATTGAATTCTACAATGATTATCAGATTCTATCCGCTAAATGTCACTGTTACAGATGAAAGGTGAGAGACAGGAATGAACCTGACTGTCCGTGCAGCCTTGCCCCACATCAATCTTACAACAGGTTTCTTCCCCTTCGATTCAGGACAGACTTTATTCCAGTGGAGTCAGAAAAAAAGACACATCAAGAATTATTTCGCCAAGATTAGTGATGTGCTAACTGGACCACAAACAAGTCATCTTGTCCAGAGCCTTGAGCAAGATTTGTGGTGTTTGGGAGCCAGGGGCTGCTCTGGGTTGTGGTGGTGGATTAGTACAGAACGCTGTGAGTGCGGCAGCTGTGTGGCCCGTGTGTTGCTGTCACTGGGACCATCAATGTCATTTGTTGTATGGAAGCAGATGGGATGTAGTTGTGGTGCCAGCATTGAAATCCGGCTGCTTTAAAATCACTGGGGAGGCCGTAAAGCTGCTGTTTGCAACACAAAGCACCTCCCCCATCAATGCACATAAATACACTGACAATAAACAGGAACTCGCACACAAGCAGGCTGCATTTCGTGAAGACAGTCACATCATATCCTGGCTACCACTGAAAGAAACCGTCTGCACATTTACCAATTTTGAAATGATAGAACACTTGAAAGGAACCAATTGCCTGTTATTGAAATGGAACACGGTTCTGTGGAGATAGTTTAAGACAAGCAGCAACTTTATTACCTTCAAATTCCAGTCTGCTTCTCAATGGACTGACACAGGAGGGCACCTGACATGGCAAGGTGAAGGGATGCCAGTTAACGCCAGAACCCCTGCACCCAGCCGACACCCCACTCTGCAGCACTCTCAATGACACTAACCATTTCATCACCCTTCAATCCTAAACTTGTGCCTACATCTGATCTACCCTCATTGTTAAAGCAACACTCAAATCATCCAGACAATTAGAAGAAAACAGTTGCCAGACACTCATCTGGATCCTTGCACTCTGACTCCCAGCTCACAGGCATCATTTAACATCCAGAACCGTTTCCATATACTTCCAGGAATTAGACTGAAATGACTTACTTGTTATGGGGTGTGAATGGATTCATATTAAGACAGTGCAAGGTATCTGGGTCTGAGTCATCACTTCTGTTCCTCCATTCCTGTAGTTAGGAAGAGAATTCTTCCAGGATGGGGAACATCAGTTATGAAGATAGGCTGGAGAGGCTGGGACTGTTTCCTTGGCCAGGAGAAGGTTGCGTGTAGATTTAATAGAGGAATTCGAAATCATGAGGGGTCGAGACCGAGAAGATAGAGAGGAACTGATCCCACTCAGGAAAAGATCTAGAATGAGAGGCACAGCTTTAATGTAATTGGCATAAGAAGTCATGGAGACATGGAGTAATGGAAGGTAAACTTTGTCACACAGTGAGTGGTCAAGGCCTGGGGTGTACTTCCTGTGAGTGTGATGGAGCCAGGTTCAATGGAGGGAAATAGATTATTATCCAAAAAGGAAGAACGTGCAGGGCTACGGGAAGAAGGTGATGGGTGGCAGAATGCAAGTTACTCAATCAGAGAGCTGGAGTAGACATGATAGGCCAAATAGCCCCTTCTGCACTGTAGACATTCTGTGACACTGAGAAACATGATGGGGCTGGAGATGATGTTCAACTGTGGCACCAGCATGAAGCAGGTGAGAATTGAGTCACTAGATGATGCGCTGCTGACTGAATTCTGCTGCTGTTCACATCCAAAGTCTCCTGATTGATCTGAAGATCTGTTCTGAAATAGTCCATTGATGCCATATTCAATGTGAACATTTTGCTTTCCTCTTTCCAGGATACTCTCCCTGTAGGATCTGATTATGAGGAGCTGGCCAGAGTTGATTGGAAGGGGAGCTAGCAGGGAAGTCAGTGGAACAGCCAAAGCAGGGGTTTTGGGGGTTATTCCAAATTCATCCCAAGGAGAAGGAAACATGCTGAGGGGAGGACAAGGTATCCAGGGCTGATGAGGGAAGCCAAGGACAGCATAAAAGCAAAAGAAAAAGCATACAAAGTGGCGAGAATTAGTGGGAAGCCAAAGGATTGGGAAGCCTTTAAAAGCGAGCAGAGGACAACTAAAAAAGTAATAAGGGGGGAGAAGATGAAATATGAGTGTAAGCTAGCTGGTAATATAAAAGAAGATTGCAAGACTTGTTTTGATATATAAAAGGTAAGAGAGGGGCAGCACAGTGGTTAGCACTGCTGCCCTACGCCACTGAGGACCCAGGTTCGATCCCAGCCCTGGGTCACTGTCCGTGTGGAGTTTGCACATTCTCCCCGTGTCTGTGTGGGTCTCACCACACAACCCAAAGATGTGCAGGGTAGGTGGATCGGCCATGCTAAATTGCCCCTTAATTGGAAATTTAAAAAATAAAATAAAATAAAAGGCAAAAGAGAGGCAAGAATAGACATTGGACCACTGGAAAATGAGGCTACAGAAGTAGTAATAGGAAACAAAGAAATGACAGAGGAACTGCGAATGAGGGGGTTCTTATTGAAACTTGCTGAATACTGAGAGTCCTGGATAGAGTGAATGTGGAGACAATGCTTCCACTAGTAGGAAAAACTAGAACTCGAGAACACAGCCTCAGACTGAAGGGACGATCCTTTAAAACAGAGATGAGGAAGAATTTCTTCAGCCAGAGGGTAGTGAATCTGTGGAACTCATTGCCGCAGTAGGCTGAGGAGGCCAAATCACTGAGTGTTGTAATTCACCAACTGAAACTAGGAGGCTCACTAATATATAAGTGAATTGTTATATGATTGTTATCACTAAGGAAGTAGTGATGGGCAAGCTAATGGGGCTAAAGGTAGACAAGTCTCCTGGCCCTGATGGAATGCATCCCAGAGTGCTAAAAGAGATGGCTAGGGAAATTGCAAATGCACTAGTGATAATTTACCAAAACTCACTAGACTCTGGGGTGGTCCCGGCGGATTGGAAATTAGCAAACGTGACACCACTGTTTAAAAAAGGAGGTAGGCAGAAAGCGGGTAATTATAGGCCAGTTAGCTTAACATTGGTGATAGGGAAGATGCTGGAATCTATCATCAAGGAAGAAATAGCGAGGCATCTGGATGGAAATTGTCCCATTGGGCAGGTGCAGCATGGGTTCATAAAGGGCAGGTCGTGCCTAACTAATTTAGTGGAATTTTTTGAGGGCATTACCAGTGCAGTAGATAATGGGGAGCCAATGGATGTGGTATATCTGGATTTCCAGAAAGCTTTTGACAAGGTGCCACACAAAAGGTTGTTGCATAAGATAAAGATGCATGGCATTAAGGGGAAAGTAGTAGCATAGATAGAGGATTGGTTAATTAATAGAAAGCAAAGAGTCGGGATTAATGGGTGTTTCTCTGGTTGACAATCAGTAGCTAGTGGTGTCCCTCAGGGATCAGCGTTGGGCCCACAATTGTTCACAATTTACAGAGATGATTTGGAGTTGGGGACCAAGGGCAATGTGTCCAAGTTTGCAGACGACACTAAGATGAGTGGTAAAGCAAAAAGTGCAGAGGATACTGGAAGTCTGCAGAGGGATTTGGATAGGCTAAGTGAATGGGCTAGGGTCTGGCAAATGGAATACAATGTTGACAAATGTGAGGTTATCCATTTTGGTAGGAATATCAGCAAAAGGGATTATTATTTAAATGATAAAATATTAAAACATGCTGCTGTGCAGAGAGACCTGGGTGTGCTAGTGCATGAGTCGCAAAAAGTTGGTTTACAGGTGATTAAGAAAGCAAATGGAATTTTGTCCTTCATTGCTAGAGGGATGGAGTTTAAGACTAGAGAGGTTATGCTGCAATTGTATACGGTGTTAGTGAGGCCACACCTGGAGTATTGTGTTCAGTTTTGGTCTCCTTACCTGAGAAAGGACGCACTGGCACTGGAGGGTGTGCAGAGGAGATTCACTAGGTTAACCCTAGGGGCTGATTTAGCACAATAGGCTAAATAGCTGGCTTGCAATGCAGAACAATGCCAGCAGCGTGGGTTCAATTCCCATACCAGCCTCCCCGAACAGGTGCCGGAATGTGGCGACTAGGGGCTTTTCGCAATAACTTAATTGAAGCCTACTTGTGACAATAAGCTATCATTATTGATGTGGACAGAAACTTGCAAGTTTTCAAACAAGTTAATCTGTTTCTTACTGCAGTAAATTTAGAATATCAATCAGATTCACACATTAGGTAGTGATGCTCCTCACAGTGGCAGGGCCTGGAGCAATTGCTCTGTTCAATACATTTCAATTTGAAACGCTGAAGCTAGTAAAAATTTTCACAAAGTAATTTGAAGATTTGCTGCCCATTGCAGCCCCAGAAAGAATGAAAATTGAGAACGCTGTGTTTGGATCACATTTACAGGAGACAGAAGAGTCTAGAGATCATTTCATCACTGATGTAAAGTTAAAAGCTACAACCTGTAATTTTTCTGCAGTGGAACCTTCCATGATTCAGGACCAGATTGTGTTGGTGTGAATGAGAATAAGCTGAGGGAACAGTTGCTGAAAGAATCGGAGCTGTCTTTGGAACAAACAGTTAAGATTTGTCAGGCTCACGAGCTAGCAGCACAGCATTCTAAAATGCTTCTCAGTAATGGCGGCGTCTTCTTGGAGGAGAAAACCCCGGTTACCAACATTTGTCCAAAACGGTGGGAAACTTCTAAAGAGGCGGGAAAGTTCCTGCAGCTCCTCGCACATGAACAAACAAGTTAAAGATCAGGACAAAATATTTCTGTGCAAAAGATGTTTCAAAGGCACAAATTAAGGCAGTGTCCAGCAAAGGAAAAAATCACTTTGCTCAGAACTGTTACTCTAAGCTCAGTCCCAGATCAGCCAGCACAGAGAAAGTCACAGTCTCCAGTGATGAAACATTATTGCTTGTTGGAGTAATAACAGAGAAGAAGAATTTTTTGGTGACATCAACATTTTTTTTCCAGTACTTAAAAACATGCAAACTGATGCTCCATTTAAAATAAATGCAGATGATGATGAAAAATGGCTGCTACCACTCGAAGTGAACGGTACAGTGGTCCAATTGAAGTTAGACACTGGTACCAAAGCCAATTTAATCAGCATGACTGATTTAAAGATCTAAAAATTCAGCCGGATAGAAGAAATCACAAAACATCTCTGAGAGATTATAATAGTTCAAACATTAAATGTTATGGTGCTTGTGACCTGAGTGTGGTGGTGAAGAACACAGTTTATTCAGTCGCATTGTGTATTATATCCGAGGGCTTGGATTTATTATTAGGTGATCAGTCCTGTGAAGAATTAGATCCAGTGCAGTTGGTATTTGCAGTTGTTGTTTGCACTTTGGAAGTGTGCGAGCGGGGGGGAATGGGAAGGGGAATCAGTGGAGGGTGGAGTAGGATGTTAGGCGCCATGGGTGGGGCCTGCCAGGCTAGTTCATGGGAGCGCAGTGAGGGATGAAAAGGTGGATAGAGTGTTAGAGGGGGATGGGATTGTTGTTTTGTTTAGGGGAGGACGTATTGCTGACCCCCCTGGAGCTGTCGAAGTGCGATAAGGAGGAAGTTGGTGAAGGTGGACATCCGAGGGCGGGCCTGACGGGTTGCATGACGCTGGCTAGGGGCTGGCCCAAGAGGGGCTATAGTTGATCAGCAGGGGAGGGGGCAGATTGCCCCTCGACCAGGCTGGTCACATGGAATGTGAGAGGGCTGAATGGGCCGGTCAAACGGTCGCAATTGACTGCTCACTTGAGGGGCTTTAAAGGCGTGTGTGACATTTTTACAGGAAAAGCATTTGAAGATCGGGGACCAAATTAGGTTGAGGAAGGGGTGGGTAGGGCAAATCTTCTATTCAGGATCAGATATAAAGACACGTCGCACCTATGATTTTTCCAGACACAGGTGCGACGTTGCGGCATAACCAGGAGCAGCAGGGGCGTTGTCCCACTCGCCACCGACCGCCCGGGCACTTTGTGGCAGGTTGACTCGGTGTTTGTTCAAAACTTCACCGACAATGCCCAGTGCACCTCCACCGTTATCCTTGGTCAGACCCATGCGATAGTACCTGACCATATAAGGTCCAGATGACCACTTCTTTGGAATGTTCCTCATCCTCGGGAACTCCTTCTAAAACTGCATCTACTGCCTGATCAGGCCATAGCGGAACCCATGGGGTCAAGATGCTGAGGTGACTGAGGTTGTTAACTTGGGCTCAGAGAGATGGAAACGCAGGAGTGCCGTCATCAGTGACAAGTATTTCAGGGAAACCGTGCGTGCAAAACGATAAACGTAACTTCTCTATGGTTTCCCTGGTCATGGTTCATACCAATTATGAAGTGGTGGCCGTAGACGTATTGGTGAAAACGTTTCACTGTGAAGACTATCGCCAGACCTTCGTTCTCGATCTGCACGTACCTCCTTTCCACTGCACTAATGTATGGAAGGCTGTTCCCTGCTAGTCTCCATCCATTGGGACAGGACGGGCCCCGATACCATAGAGTGAAACATCACACATGACAAGTAACAGCTTGGCGGGGTCGTAATTGGTCAGTAACCTGGAAGACGACAACTGCTTCTTCACCCTCCAAAAAGCCATTTCTGGACAGCACGGTGGCACAGTGGTTAGCACTGCTGCCTGATGGCACCGAGGACCCAGGTTCGATCTGGCCCCGGGTCACTGTCCGTGTAGAGTTTGCACATTCTCCCCATGTCTGCGTGGGTCTCACCCCCACAACCCAAAGATTTGCAGAGTAGGTGGATTGGCCACGCTAAATTGCCCTTTGTTGGAAAAAAAGAATTGAGTACTCCAAACTTTTTTAAAAGAAGAAAAAATAAACATTCCCTATAGCTGGCCCCAGGCCCATACATGATTTTTCTTTAGAAGGTGTAAGGGAACCAACATGGTTGCAAGGTTCAAGAGAAACTTTCCCTAATAGTTAATGAGACCAAGGAAAGAGTGACGTTCTGAGGTGTCCTTTGGGATGGGGGCCTGCTGGATGGCGCGCACCTTCTCCCCGGCGGGATGCAAACCTTTGAGTTCTATCCGAGAGCAAAGGTAGATCATCCCTCTCGCATGAAATACGCACTTCGCTGTCATAAGTGGACACCAGCCTCAGAGAACCGTTTTAACACAGTGTCCAGGTTGTCCAAGTGTTCTTGCTCACAGGCTCTCGTGACCAGCACGTTCTCTAAATAAACCGCTGCACGTGGCAATGCTCGCAGCATGTTCTCCATTACGCACAGGCGGAGGAGACTCTGAAACGCAACTGCGTGTACGCGTGGGGCCCCTGTGTGCATTGATGGTGACATATTTGCAGGAAGCTGTGTTTATCGTATAAACGAACCGCTTTGTCCAGCATCATTACCGGTACCAGCAACACTGCCCAATCAGTGAGCTGGTTGGGTCTGATGACACACATGGCCTCAAACTGACTGAGCTCTGTCTCCACCTTTTCCAGCAAGGCCTAGGGAACCAGGCGGGCTGGGAAATGCCGTGGCAGGGATTCCGGGTCAACCTGTATGCGGCCTCCTGCCCCTTTTGTCTTCCCCAATCCGGGCTGGATCACTTCGCCCAAACCACCAGAACTCACCTGGAGGATGTGCTGCCAATGCAGCTGATGGTGATGCAATCAGTCACAGCCCAACAGGCAAGGCCCATGGCCCTTTCCCTCGATGAGCAGGAAGTGCACTGACTGGCATCCATAAACTCCCGTAGTAGGGTCATAGTAGTACCTGCGACATCCAACAGTATTCCCGTAAAGCTGGCCAAGCTGGTCTGGGAGTCCGTCAAATCCAGGGTCTGAATTTTCAACTTAATGCGGTCAACCATTCACTGGCTGACCACAGAGACAGCTGCGGCAGTGTCCAACTCCATAGCGAGCAGGTTCCCATTCACCCGCACTGTAACCAATGCCAATGCATGCAGTCCTCCGCCTGGCCTGGTTTATGTAGATGGAAAATAAAGGTCCTGGGCTGGCGCAGCCTCTATCGGGGCATCTGGACCTTTGGTTTACTTGCAGCCTGCGTTCACACTGGCACTGGCAACCACACTGGCAACCACACTGGCAACCACACTGGCAACCACACTGGCAACCACACTGGCAACCACACTGGCAACCACAAGCCCCACATCAACCTGACTCACTTTCTCCAGACTCCAGGGATGTCTCCTGTCAGAAAGGTTCATCCATCAGTCACCCGGTCAGGTCTTTATGACACTCGCTCCAGGGCAAGGTCGTGGTCGGGGAGAGGCCCCCAGACGGGAGGTGTGCGTCCTAGGGTGTTCACCTCAATGCCCTGTATCTCCTGCACCCTTCACTCTGAGCTTTCCCAGGACAGCGTAATTTGAGTGACCTGTTGCAAAGTTTGGGAAGGCTCGATTAGCACGGGAGCAATAGGTCAGAAGGTGAGAGCATTGAGGGAGAACTAGGGAATAGGGACAGTGTGGCTCTGAGGCAGAGCAGACAGGGAGAAGTTGCTGAACACAGCGGGTCTGGTGGCCTGAAGTGCATATGTTTTAATGCAAGGAGCATTACGGGTAAGGCAGATGAACTTAGAGCTTCGATTAGTACTTGGAACTATGATGTTGTTGCCATTACAGAGACCTGGTTGAGGGAAGGGCAGGATTGGCAGCTAAACGTTCCAGGATTTAGATGTTTCAGGCGGGATAGAGAGGGATGTAAAAGGGGAGGTGGAGTTGCGCTACTTGTTCGGGAGAATATCACAGCTGTACTGTGAGAGGACACCTCAGAGGGCAGTGAGGCTATATGGGTAGAGATCAGGAATAAGAAGGGTGCAGTCACAATGTTGGGGGTATACTACAGGCCTCCCAACAGCCAGCGGGAAATAGAGGAGCAGATAGGTAGACAGATTTGGAAAAGAGTAAAACAACAGGGTTGTGGTGATGGGAGACTTCAACTTCCCCAATATTGACTGGGACTCACTTAGTGCCAGGGGCTTAGACGGGGCGGAGTTTGTAAGGTGCATCCAGGAGGGCTTCTTAAAACAATATGTAGACAGTCCAACTAGGGAAGGGGCGGTACTGGACCTGGTATTGGGGAATGAGCCCGGCCAGGTGGTAGATGTTTCAGTAGGGGAGCACTTCGGTAACAGTGACCACAATTCAGTAAGTTTTAAAGTACTGGTGGACAAGGATAAGAGTGGTCCGAGGATGAATGTGCTAAATTGGGGGAAGGCTAATTATAACAATATTAGGCGGGAACTGAAGAACATAGATTGGGGGCGGATGTTTGAGGGCAAATCAACATCTGACATGTGGGAGGCTTTCAAGTGGCAGTTGAAAGGAATACAGGACCGGCATGTTCCTGTGAGGAAGAAAGATAAATACGGCAAATTTCGGGAACCTTGGATGACGAGTGATATTGTAGGCCTCGTCAAAAAGAAAAAGGAGGCATTTGTCAGGGCTAAAAGGCTGGGAACAGACGAAGCCTGCGTGGAATATAAGGAAAGTAGGAAGGAACTTAAGCAAGGAGTCAGGAGGGCTAGAAGGGGTCACGAAAAGTCATTGGCAAATAGGGTTAAGGAAAACCCCAAGGCTTTTTACACGTACATAAAAAGCAAGAGGGTAGCCAGGGAAAGGGTTGGCCCACTGAAGGATAGGCAAGGGAATCTATGTGTGGAGCCAGAGGAAATAGGCGAGGTACTAAATGAATACTTTGCATCAGTATTCACCAAAGAGAAGGAATTGGTAGATGTTGAGTCTGGAGAAGGGGGTGTAGATAGCCTGGGTCACATTGTGATCCAAAAAGACGTGGTGTTGGGTGTCTTAAAAAATATTAAGGTAGATAAGTCCCCAGGGCCTGATGGGATCTACCCCAGAATACTGAAGGAGGCTGGAGAGGAAATTGCTGAGGCCTTGACAGAAATCTTTGGATCCTCGCTGTCTTCAGGGGATGTCCCGGAGGACTGGAGAATAGCCAATGTTGTTACTCTGTTTAAGAAGGGTAGCAAGGATAATCCCGGGAACTACAGGCCGGTGAGCCTTACTTCAGTGGTAGGGAAATTACTGGAGAGAATTCTTCGAGACAGGATCTACTCCCATTTGGAAGCAAATGGATGTATTAGTGAGAGGCAGCACGGTTTTGTGAAGGGGAGGTCGTGTCTCACTTACTTGATAGAGTTTTTCGAGGAGGTCACTAAGATGATTGATGCAGGTAGGGCAGTAGATGGTGTCTATATGGACTTCAGTAAGGCCTTTGACAAGGTCCCTCATGGTAGACTAGTACAAAAGGTGAAGTCACACGGGATCAGGGGTGAGCTGGCAAGGTGGATACAGTACTGGCTAGGCCATAGAAGGCAGAGAGTAGCAATGGAGGGATGCTTTTCTAATTGGAGGGCTGTGACCAGTGGTGTTCCACAGGGATCAGTGCTGGGACCTTTGCTCTTTGTAGTATATATAAATGATTTGGAGGAAAATGTAACTGGTCTGATTAGTAAGTTTGCAGACGACACAAAGGTTGGTGGAATTGCGGATAGCGATGAGGACTGTCGGAGGATACAGCAGGATTTAGATTGTCTGGAGACTTGGGCGGAGAGATGGCAGATGGAGTTTAATCCGGACAAATGTGAGGTAATGCATTTTGGAAGGTCTAATGCAGGTAGGGAATATACAGTGAATGGTAGAACCCTCAAGAGTATTGAAAGTCAAAGAGATCTAGGAGTACTGGTCCACAGGTCATTGAAAGGGGCAACACAGGTGGAGAAGGTAGTCAAGAAGGCATACGGCATGCTTGTCTTCATTGGCCGGGGCATTGAGTATAAGAATTGGCAAGTCATGTTGCAGCTGTATAGAACCTTAGTTAGACCACACTTGGAGTATAGTGTTCAATTCTGGTCGCCACACTACCAGAAGGATGTGGAGGCTTTAGAGAGGGTGCAGAAGAGATTTACCAGAATGTTGCCTGGTATGGAGGGCATTAGCTATGAGGAGCGGTTGAATAAACTCGGTTTGTTCTCACTAGAACGAAGGAGGTTGAGGGGAGACCTGATAGAGGTATACAAAATTATGAGGGGCATAGACAGAGTGGATAGTCAGAGGCTTTTCCCCAGGGTAGAGGGGTCAATTACTAGGGAGCATAGGTTTAAGGTGAGAGGGGCAAGGTTTAGAGTAGATGTACGAGGCAAGTTTTTTACGCAGAGGGTAGTGGGTGCCTGGAACTCGCTACCGGAGGAGGTAGTGGAAGCAGGGACAATCGGGACATTTAAGGGGCATCTTGACAAATATATGAATAGGATAGGAATAGAAGGATACGGACCCAGGAAGTGTAGAAGATTGTAGTTTAGTCGGGCAGCATGGTCGGCACGGGCTTGGAGGGCCGAAGGGCCTGTTCCTGTGCTGTACATTTCTTTGTTCTTTGTTGCAGTATTTTCTGAGAGGCCGCATTGTTAATGCCGCAAACCAAGTGGTCACGTAGCATTTCAGACAAGGTGGCGCCATATTCACAGAATTCTGCAATTTTACGTAATCTCGACAAAAACTCTATACCCGGGATCCTTCCAGTGGTATTAAACTGGTACTGTTGCACTATTATTGACCGGACCTTGTTAGAACGCTGCCTCACTAATGCCATAAGCTCATTGAAAGTTCTAGCATCTGAGGACGCTGGGTGTAAAAGGCTCCGAATCACTCCAATCATATATGTGCCACAGGCAGTTAGCAAGATGACTACCTGGCGGGTGTTCTCTGTGATAATGTTGGCCACGAAAAAGTAACACATCTTCTGGGCACACTGATTCCAATTTTCCAGCCCAGCATCAAACATGTCCAAACACCCGAAAAGAGAGATAATTGAAGGAAATTTCCAACCTGTGTTCGATCAAGCTGGGGAGGTGGTTCAGCATCGTCAATGGCTATCCAGTTTTTATCCTCATCGCCAGTTTTGGAAGGGCAATGAAGAGACCATGCCGAGTTGGTCAAAACAAAAACTTATTTGTTTTACAATGACTGTTATATAGAGCTCCAGTAGATCCCTACTGCATCTTCCCTACTCAGTGCCTTACTAACCGAAATGAAATGAAATGAAATGAAAATCGCTCATTGTCACAAGTAGGCTTCAATGAAGTTACTGTGAAAAGCCCCTAGTCGCCACATTCCGACACCTGTTCGGGGAGGCTGTTAACCGACTCTATTTATACAAAGCCAAGTATTGTTAAGGGTCCCCCACCCCCTTATTGGGGCAGCTCATATCCTGCATGGTCCACGGTGTAGTTAATCATCCCTACCCCGTAAAACCCGGGTTTTAACAGCCAGCATGGATTTATGATGGGGAGATCATGCTTGACAAATCTATTGTAATTCTTCAAGGATGCAACTAGTAGAGCTGATGAAGGGGAGACAGTGGATGCGATTTACTTGGACTTTAAGAAGGCTTTTGACAAAGTCACGCATAAGAGATTAGCACATGGGATCGGGGATAGTGTATTGAGGTGAATAGAAAACTGGTTGGCAGACAAGGAGCAAAGAGTAGGAATTAACGGGTCTTTTTCCAATAGGCAGGCAGTGACCAGTGGGGTACCGCAGGGATCGGTGCTGGGACACCAGCTATTCACAATAAACATCAATGATTTAGATGAGGGAACAAAATGTAATAACTCCAAATTTGCAGATGACACCAAGTTGTGTGGGAGGGTGAGCTGTGAGCTGGGTGCCGAGATCCTTCAGTGTGATTTACACAGGCTGAGTGAGTGGGTGGGTGAATGGATGGCAGGTGCAGTATCATTTGGAGAAATGCGAGGTTATCCACTTTGGTAGCAGAATTGAGAAGGCAGATTATTATCTGAATGTCTACAAATTGAGAGAGGGGAATGTGCAACGAGACCTGAGTGTCCTCGTACACCAGTCGCTGAAGGTAAGCATGCAGGTGCAGCAGGCGGTAAAGAAGGCAAATGGTATGTTGGCCTTCATTGCGAGAGGATTTGACTACAGGAGCAGGGATGTCTTCCTGCAATTATGCAGGGCCTCAGTAAGACAATGCCTGGAATATTGTGTGCAGTTTTGGTCTCCTTATCTGAGGAAGGATGTTCTTGCTCTTTCTCTCTCCCGAGTGCAGCGAAGGTTTACCAGACTGATTCGAGAGATGGCGGGACTGACGTACGAGGAGAGATTGAGTCGGTTAGGATTGTATTCGCTGGAGTTCAGAAGTATATGGGGGGATCTAAGACATTTCTGACAGGACTGGACAGGGTAGATGCAGGAAGGATGTTCCCAATAGTGGGGAGTCCAGAACCAGAGGTCACAATCTGAGGATGCGGGGTAGACCACTGAGCACTGAGATGGGGAGAACCTTCCTCACCCAGAGAGTGGAACGCCTGTGGAATTCATTACCACAAAAAGTAGTCGAGGCCAAAACATTGGATGTTTTCCAGAAGCAGTTAGACACGGTCCGGCACGGTAACACAGTGGTTAGCACTGTTGCTTCACAGCGCCAGGGTCCCAGGTTTGATTCCCGTCTTGGGTCACTGTGCGGAGTCTGCACGTTCTGCCCGTGTCTGCGTGGGTTTCCTCCGGGTGCTCCGGTTTCCTCCCACAAGTCCCGAAAGACGTGCTGTTAGGTGAATTGGACATTCTGAATTCTCCCTCCGTGTACCCGAACAGGCGCCGGAATGTGGCGACTAGGGGATTTTCACAGTAACTTCATTGCAGTGTTAATGTAAACCTACTTGTGACACTAATAAAGATTATTATTATATAGCAGTTGGTGCGAATCGGATCAAAGGCTAAGGGGAGAAAGCAGGATCAGGCTATTGAGTTTGATGATTAGCCATGATCGTGATAAATGGCGGAGCAGGCTCGAAGGGCCAAATAGAACACAGAACATAGAACATTACAGCGCAGTACAGGCCCTTCGGCCCTCGATGTTGCGCCGACCTGTGAAACCACTCTAAAGCCCATCTACACTATTCCCTTATCGTCCATATGTCTATCCAATGACCATTTGAATGCCCTTAGTGTTGGCGATTCCGCTACTGTTGCAGGCAGGGCATTCCACGCCCTTGCTACTCTCTGAGTAAAGAACCTACCTCTGACATCTGTCTTATATCTATCTCCCCTCAATTTAAAGCTATGTCCCCTCGTGCTAGACATCACCATCCGAGGAAAAAGGCTCTCACTGTCCACCCTATCCAATCCTCTGATCATCTTGTATGCCTCAATTAAGTCACCTCTTAACCTTCTTCTCTCTAACGAAAACAGCCTCAAGTCCCTCAGCCTTTCTTCATAAGATCGTCCCTCCATACCAGGCAACATTCTGCTAAATCTCCTCTGCACCCTTTCCAATGCTTCCACATCCTTCCTATAATGCGGTGACCAGAATTGCACACAATACTCCAAATGCGGCTGCACCAGAGTTTTGTACAGCTGCAACATGACTTCATGGCTCCGAAACTCAATCCCTCTACCAATAAAAGCGAACACATCGTACGCCTTCTTAACAGCCCTCTCAACCTGGGTGGCAACTTTCAGGGATCTATGTACATGGACACCGAGATCTCTCTGCTCATCCACACTACCAAGAATCTTACCATTAGCCCAGTACTCTGTCTTCCTGTTATTCCTTCCAAAATGAATCACCTCACACTTTTCTGCATTAAACTCCATTTGCCATCTCTCAGCCCAGCACTGCAGCTTATCTATGTCCCTCTGTAACTTGTAACATCCTTCCGCACTGTCCACAACTCCACCAACTTTAGTGTCATCTGCAAATTTACTCACCCATCCTTCTACGCCCTCCTCCAGGTCATTTATAAAAATGACAAACAGCAGTGGCCCCAAAACAGATCCTTGTGGTACACCACTAGTAACTGTACTCCAGTCTGAACACTTCCCATCAACCACCACCCTTTGTCTTCTTCCAGCTAGCCAATTTCTGATCCAAACTGCTAAATCACCCTGAATCCCATGCCTCTATATTTTCTGCAGTAGCCTATCATGGGGAACCTTTGCTCTTCTTTTCTATGTTTCTGTGAGTGTTGCTCAGGGTATTTGTCTTGAGGCTCTTAAAGTCACTCCTGGTCCTGTTCTCACTGCACTTTCCATAGAAACAGAAGGAGACCATTCAGCCCCTCGAGCCTATCCCTTCATTCAATTAGATGATGGTCGATTTGTACATGAATTCCATCTACTCATCTATTCCTCCAAACCATTACCTAATAAATATCTGTCAATCTCAATTCTGAAAGTTCCATTTATTACTCAACATTATCTCGAGATGTCCAGTAACACCATTTTGTGACAGTCCTGTCTCAGTTAGTAGCTTCACTTCTTGAGGCACTAGGTTTTGAGTTCAAATCCACTCTAGCACTTGAGCACAAAATAATGACTGAGGTTGGATGGAATATTAAACCGAGGTGTGCCCGCTCAGGTGAATGTGGACGATCCCGTGGCACTATTACAAAGAGATGTAGGAGATATATCCCAGGTGGCCTGGCCAATATTTATCCTTCAATCAACGTCCCCAAAACAGACTATCTGGTCATTATCACATTGCTGTTTGTGGGAGCTTGCTGTGCACAAACTGGCTGCTGTGTTTCCTAAACAATGACTACACTTCAAAAGTTACTTCATTGGCTGTGAAGTGCTTTGAGAAATCTGGTGGTCGGGAAAGACAGGGTAAAGTGCAAGTCTGTCTTATTTCTTTGTCTTTCATATCCATGGCTTCTTGTGGGACAGAGCTCCAGATTTCTGCTACGCTTTGATGTAAAAACTTCTTCTTGTTTTTGCTCCTAAATGGCCTTTGCTCTAATGTCAGTTGATGTACCTCAGTCAGTCAGTCAGTCAGTCACTCACTCACTCACTCACCAGGAAATAACTAACAAATCCGTTTACCATATTAAACACTCAATTAGATCACTCTTCAATGTTCCATACTCAAGAGAAGACAAGCCTAGCCTATGAAAGCTACTTCCATGATTTTATCACCTTAACCATGGTATCATGCTGGAGAATCAGTGCTGCTCCCGTGTTAATGTTTCGAGTCCAATATGATTCTTCAGAACTTGTTAACTCTGTTTCTTCCGCCACTGATTCGGCCAAATCTGCTGCGTTTTTACAGCATTTTCTATTTTTATTTCAAATTTCCAGCATCTGCAGTATTTTGCTTTTATTTATCTATTCCTTAATCCAAGTTATTGGTAAATCTAGTGTCATGTAAGAGTACCTTTAAGAAATGGGTGTTTAAGAAATGTACCTTTAAGAAATGGGTGTTTATTAGTGATGTCAGAGTGTGGGTGGAGCTGGGCTGTCTGTCAGCTTTTTACTTTCGTTTTAGGCTGTTTGCTGCAGGGCGTGTTTTAGTTTAGTTTTCAGTGTTGGAGCTGAAGCCAGGCCAAGCAGGTGTATTGTTGATCTCTCTGCCATGGAAAGACTATCTCTTGATCATTTGGTGAATTCAGAATTATAAATGTTCTCAGTAGTGAATGTAAACCTAATGTGCTTCTGTTAAAAGGTGTTTCTTTTGTCTTCTGGATGTTGTTTGGGAAGTTATTAAGGATTACTTAGTGTTGTATTCTTTGGGGGTTGTATTTGAATTGATGGTTGCTAAGGTGTTCACTGTATGTTTTGAAAAGATTAACTTGAGTTCATAGAATAAACATTGTTTTGCTTTAAAAAATACTTTTCCATTTCTGCTGTCCCACACCTGTAGAGTGGGCCGTGTGCTCCCCAAACCACAATCTAGTAAAGGTTGTGGGTCAGGTGAACTCCATGGTACACTTTTGGGTTCTCTAAACCCTGGCCCATAACAAATTGGGGGCTCGTCCGGGATAAAAGTCTATCTATTGGATTGGCTTAGTGAACTTAAAGACAGTGAGGGGTGAGCATATTGTGGGTGCTTTTCAAGTGCGGTATTTTAGTTTAAGTGGGGAGTGTGTTGTGGACAATTGTTCTTTCAGAGACTCTGAAGTTCTTGGGGTGGAGACGGTCACACGCAGTACCTTACGGACAGAGACTAAAAGCAGACTGTTAGATTTGACAAAAACATTGCAGTTAACATTACCTGACAAAATGCGAAAAGATGAGGTAATTATGTGGTGGCTAAGCATTTAAAGTTGCCTGAGATACAGTTTGACTCATTGGAAATGGCAAAAAATCCAGTTACAACTTGAACAAATGGAACATGAGAAAGAATTAAAGTGGCTTGAATACGAAAGAGAGAGAGAGGGAAAAGAAAGGAGAGAGAAGAAAGGAAAACAGAATGAATAGCCCTAGCAGAACAAAAAGAAAGAGAAAGGGAGATACAGCTCAGGGAAAAAGATAAAGAGAGAGAATTTAAACTTCAGAAAATGGCCATGAAACATGACAATCAGTTAAAATTGGCGGACGTAAAGGGAAACGTACAGCTGGATGATAGTGATGAGGATAGTGAGAAAGAGCGTCAAAGTCAAAGGCTTGGTGGGAATCTATTTAAATATGTCCAAGCAATGCCAAGGTTTGATGAAAAGGAGGTAGAAGCCTTTTTCATTTCATTTGAGAAGGTAGCTAAACAAATGAAATGGCCACAGGACATGTGAGTATTACTGATTCAAGCAAAGCTGATAGGTAGGGCGAGTGAAGTGTCTGCATCACTACCGGAGGAGGTATCTGAGACATATGAGGAGGTGAAAAAATCCATCTTAGGTGCATAGGAACTAGTGCCTGAAGCCTACAGACAAAGGTTTAGAAATTTAAGGAAAGAATTTGGTCAAACATACATGGAGTTTGAAAGGATCAAACAGAGTAATTTTGAGAGGTGGATAAGGGCTTTGAAAATAGACAAAACGTATGAAGCTCTCAGAGAAATTATACTTTTGGAGCAGTTTAAAAATTCAATTCCTGATGTAGTGAGAACTCATGTGGAAGAGCAGAGGGTTAAAACTGCAAGATTGGCAGCAGAAATGGCAGATGATTATGAATTAGTTCATAAACAAAGATTGGTTTCCGACATCAGTTTCAGCTGGTGAGGGATAGAAACTGGGGACATGGGAAATACTCAAGTGGTAAAGGTGATCTGATGGGAGATAATAAGGGGAGTGTACCTCAGACTAAAAAAGAAATCCAGGAGGGTGGAAAAGAAATGAAAAATTTCAAATGTTTTTACTGTAATAAACTAGGCCATGTAAAGTCATAGTATTGGTGGTTGAAGAAAAGCCCTGGAAAGGCTGATGCGGTAAAACAGGATAAACCAGTGGGGTTTGTTAAAATGGTAAAGGAAACCCCAAGTGAAGCGAAGGAGGTGCAAACGATTGTACAGCCTGTTCAAGAAGTAATTGTTAAGAAGGTGCCAGATCTCTTTAAAGAATTTACTTGTGTGGGTAAAGTTTACTCATGTGTATCAGGAGGAGCAGGTAAAGAAGTCACAATTTTAAGAGATACAGGAGCTAGTCAATCTTTAATGGTAAGAGATGAGGAGTTATGTAGTTTGGGAAGAATGTTGCCAGACAAGGTGGTAATATGTGGAATTCAGGGTGAGAGGAGTAGTGTTCAATTATATAAGGTAAGGTTGGAAAGTCCAGTGAAGAGTGGTGAAGTGGTAGTAGGAGTAATAGAGAAACTATCTTGTCCAGGAATACAGTTTATCTTGGGTAATGATATAGCTGGATCACACGTGGGAGTGATGCCTACTGTGGTTGATAAGCCAGTGGAAAATCAGACAACTGAAGTGTTGAAGGACGAATATCCTGGGATTTTTCCGGATTGTGTAGTAACAAAGTTGCAAAGTCACAGGTTAAGACAAGAGGAGAAATCAAAGAGTGAAGATAAAGGTGAAGTGCAATTATCAGAAACGATTTTTGATCAGATGGTTGGAAAAGAACAAGAACGGGTGGACGATGAGGCGGATATTTTTAGTTCAGGAAAATTGGCAGAGTTACAACAGAAAGATATAGAAATAAAATGGATATATCAGAAAGCATATACGGAAGAGGAATCTGAGTGTATACCAGAGTGTTATTACCGTAAATGTGATGTCTTGATGAGAAAAGGAGACCTTTACATATGCAGGCGGATGAAAAGTGGGCAGAAGTTCATCAAGTCGTATTGCCGGTAGGGTATAGAAAGGAGATGTTGCGAGTGGCACATGAGGTACCAGTGGGAGGTCATTTGGGAATAAGGAAAACTCAAACTAAAATCCAAAAACATTTTTATTGTCCTGGACTACATAAAGATGCAGTTAAATTTTGTCAATCATGTTACACGTGTCAAGTGATAGGGAAGCCTTAAGCAGTGATAAAACCAGCGCCCTTAATACCCATTCCAGCATTTGAGGAACCTTTTACAAGGGTCCTAATTGATTGCATAGGACCGCTTCCTAAAACAAAAATTTTGACTATAATGGATGGGTCTACTAGGTTTCCAGAGGCCATTCCAGTACGTAATATTACAGCAAAACGATTGTGGAGGAGTTACTTAAATTCTTTACGAGAGATGGACTACCCACAGAAATACAATCGGATCAAGGATCAAATTTTACCTCGAGGTTATTCAAAGTAGTTATGGATAGCTTAGGAATAAAACAATTTAAATCAACTGCGTACCATCCAGAATCGCAGGGAGCGTTAGAAAGGTGGCATCAGACATTAAAGCCAATGTTGAGGGCTTATTGTCACGATTATCCAGAGGATCGGGATAAAGGAATCCCATTCGAATTGTTTGCAATTAGGGATGCACCTAATGAGTCTACCAAATTCAGTCCTTTTGAACTAATTTTTGATCATGAGGTAAGAGGACCACTTAAATTGATTAAGGAAAAATTGGTGAGTGAGAAATCAGAACTTACATTATTGAATCACGTGTCAAATTTTAGGGAACGATTAAATAGAGCAGGTGAATTGGCTAGACAACATTTAAAAGTTGCACAAAATGTGATGAAACGGGTAGCGGACAAAAAATCCAAAGTTCATAGTTTTGCCATTGGAGATAAAATTTTAATGTTGTTACCAGGGTAGGTGAACCTTTAAAAGCTAGGTTTTGTGGACCTTATCAGATTGAACATACATAAACGTACATACATAAACGTTACGTACATAAAAAGCAAGAGGGTAACCAGGGAAAGGGTTGGCCCACTGAAGGATAGGCAAGGGAATCTATGTGTGGAGCCAGAGGAAATGGGCGAGGTACTAAATGAAAAACGCTTATTGTCACAAGTAGGCTTCAAATGAAGTTACTGTGAAAAGCCCCTAGTCACCACATTCCGGCGCCTGTTCGGGGGGGGGCTGGTACGGGAATACTTTGATGAATACTTTGCATCAGTATTCACCAAAGAGAAGGAATTGGTACATGTTGAGTCTGGAGAAGGGTGTGTAGATAGCCTGGGTCACATTGAGATCCAAAAAGACGAGGTGTTGGGCGTCTTAAAAAATATTAAGGTAGATAAGTCCCCAGGGCCTGATGGGATCTACCCCAGAATACTGAAGGAGGCTGGAGAGGAAATTGCTGAGGCCTTGACAGAAATCTTTGGATCCTCACCGTCTTCAGGTGATGTCTCGGAGGACTGGAGAATAGCCAATGTTGTTCCTCTGTTTAAGAAGTGTAGCAAGGATAATCCATGGAACTACAGGCCGGTGAGCCTTACTTCAGTAGTAGGGAAATTACTGGAGAGAATTCTTCGAGACAGGATCTACTCCTATTTGGAAGCAAATGGACGTATTAGTGAGAGGCAGCATGGTTTTGTGAAGGGGAGGTCGTGTCTCACAAACTTGATAGAGTTTTTCGAGGAGGTCACAAAGATGATTGATGCAGGTAGGGCAGTGGATGTTGTCTATATGGACTTCAGTAAGGCCTTTGACAAGGTCCCTCATGGTAGACTAGTACAAAAGGTGAAGTCACACGGGATCAGGGGTGAGCTGGCAAGGTGGATACAGAACTGGCTAGGTAATCGAAGGCAGAGAGTAGCAATGGAAGGATGCTTTTCTAATTGGAGGGCTGTGACCAGTGGTGTTCCGCAGGGATCAGTTCTGGGACCTTTGCTCTTTGTAGTATATATAAATGATTTGGAGGAAGGTGTAACTGGTCTGATTAGTAAGTTTGCAGACGACACAAAGGTTGGTGGAATTGCGGATAGCGATGAGGACTGTCAGAGGATACAGCAGGATATAGATTGTTTGGAGACTTGGGTGGAGAGATGGCAGATGGAGTTTAATCCGGACAAATGTGAGGTAATGCATTTTGGAAGGTCTAATGCAGGTAGGGAATATACAGTGAATGGTAGAACCCTTAAGAGAGTCAGAGACATCTAGGAGTACAGGTCCACAGGTCACTGAAAGGGGCAACACAGGTGGAGAAGGTAGTCAAGAAGGCATACGGCATGCTTGCCTTCATTGGCCGGGGCATTGAGTATAAGAATTGGCAAGTCATGTTGCAGCTGTATAGGCCACAGTTGGAGTATAGTGTTCAATTCTGGTCGCCACACTACCAGAAGGATGTGGAGGCTTTAGAGAGGGTGCAAAAGAGATTTACCAGGATGTTGCCTGGTATGGAGGGCATTAGCTATGAGGAGCGGTTGAATAAACTCGGTTTGTTCTCAGTGGAACGACGGAGGTTGAGGGGCGACCTGATAGAGGTCTACAAAATTATGAGGGGCATAGACAGAGTGGATAGTCAGAGGCTTTTCCCCAGGGTAAAGGGGTCAATTACAAGGGGGCATAGGTTTAAGGTGAGAGGGGCAATGTTTAGAGTAGATGTACGAGGCAAGTTTTTTACACAGAGGGTAGTGGGTGCCTGGAACTCGCTACCAGAGGAGGTGGTGGAAGCAGGGACGATAGTGACATTTAAGGGGCATCTTGACAAATACATGAATAGGATGAGAATTGAGGGATACGGACCCAGGAAGTGTAGAAGATTGTAGTTTAGTCAGGCAGCATGGTCGGCACGGGCTTGGAGGGCCGAAGGGCCTGTTCCTGTGCTGTACATTTCTTTGTTCTTTGTTCTTTGTTCTTGAAAGGAAATTAAGTGAGGTGAATTATGTGGTAAAAACACCAGATAGAAGGAAGACTCACCGAGTGTGTCATGTGAATATGCTTACCAGGCACTTTGAATGAGAAGGAGAGAAAAAGGAGGAGGTTTTAATGATTCTAACTCAAAGTGACGAATCAAATCCAGATGACTGTGAATTTGACATACCTCAAATTAAATTGAAAATGAGGATGTTCTTAAAAATTGGGATAAATTGTTGAGTTACCTTCCAGAGGAAAAACGGATTGACCTGAAAGAGTTATTGATATCACATGGGCAGGTTTGTAGAGATGAATTGGGAAGTACTGAAATGGCTATACATGATGTAGATGTGGGAAATGCTGTTCTTTTTGAAAATATAAATTTAGTGTACCCAATTCATTTTTTTCTAATTAAGTGGCAATTTAGCGTGTTCAATCCACCTATCCTGCACATTTTTGGGTTATGGGGGCGAAACCCACGCAAACACGGGGAGAATGTGCAAATTCCACACGAACAGTGACTCAGAGCCGGGATCGAACCTGGGTCCTCGGTGCCGTGAGGCAGCAGGGCTAACCCACTGCGCCACCGTGCTGCCCTGGAAATGCTGTTCCAATCAAACAACATCCATACAGACTTAACCCTTTAAAATTGGCACAGGTTAACAAATAGATTGAGAGTATGCTTAAAAATGGCATAATTGAAGTGGGTTGCAGCCAATGGAGCTCACCCATAGTGATGGTACCTAAACCAGACGGTACCCAACGGTTGTGTGTGGACTATAGAATGGTTAATGCAGTTACAAGAACGGACTCTTATCCTATCCCACATTTGGAGGATTGCATTGAGAAAGTGGGACAATCAGCTTTTATTTCCAAACTGGATTTACTTAAAGGTTGCTGGCATGTACCTTTATCCGAAAAGGCGAAGGAGATTTCAGCTTTTGTGACTCCAGATGGTATATACCAATTCAAAGTTATGCCATTTGGCATGAAAAACGCCCCAGCCACATTTCAACGGTTAGCTAACAAATTTGTTTCAGGATTACCCAATTGTGCAGTGTACATCGACGATCTGGTAATTTTCAGCAAGACATGGAAAGAACATTTAAAACTTCAGGAGGTGGGTTTGGTGATAAAACTAGCCAAAAGTGAATTTGGAAAAGCCCAAGTCATTTTCCTTGGCCATACAATCGGACAGGGTCGGATGGTCACACGGGATGTGAAACCAACAGTTATTGAGGAGTTTCTGATACTCTCAACATGAAGGGAAATAATGCGATTTCTTGGCATAAGTGGATTTGATCGAACATTTGTGCAAATGTTTTGTTATGTGATTGCTCCACTGATGGACTTGCTGAAGAAACGTCAAAAATTTCAGTGGACAGCAGACTTTCAACAGGCATTTGACTGCCTGAAAGCTGTGATAGCCAATGCTCATGTGTTGGAGAATTACCAGGGACTCTGTGATCAGATTGAACTAAAGTATCTGACTTTAAAGAGAAATGTCGAGGCATAGAGAAATGGATGGATCGTGCAGAGACCTTCTTGTTCAAAGAGACGATCAATCGAGAAGGATTTCAGTTGGAGGAAGAAGAACAAAAATGGACTATATTATTATATCTGTTTACGTGTGTTGCTTTTTGAAATTAAAAAGTATATTTACTGTGTGCATTTCTTAAAGAATGGTGAAAAGGTGAAAAATGAAACCATCTTGAAGTTGATGGATTATTTTCCTTCTTGGGGGAGGTGTCATGTAAGAGTACCTTTAAGAAATGTGTGTTTAAGAAATGTACCTTTAAGAAATGGGTGTTTATTAGTGATGTCAGAGTGTGGGTAGAGCTGGGCTGTCTGTCAGCTTTTTACTTTCGTTTTAGGCTGTTTGCTGCAGGGTGTGTTTTAGTTTCGTTTTCAGTGTTGGAGCTGAAGCCAGACAGAGCAGGTGTACTGTTGATCTCTCTGCCATGAAAAAACTATCTCTTGATCATTTGGTGAATTCAGAATTATAAATGTTCTCAGTAGTGAATGTAAACCTAATGTGCTTCTGTTAAAAGGTGTTTCTTTTGTCTTATGGATGTTGTTTGGGAAGTTATTAAGGATTACTTAGTGTTGTATTCTTTGGGGGTTGTATTTGAATTGATGGTTGCTAAGATGTTCACTATGTTTTAAAAAGGTTAACTTGAGTTCATAGAATAAACATTGTTTTGCTTTAAAAAATACTTTTCCATTTCTGCTGTCCCACACCTGTAGAGTGGGCCGTGTGCTCCCCATACCACAATCTAGTAAAAGTTGTGGGTCAGGTGAACTCCATGATGCACTTTGGGGTTCTCTAAACCCTAGCCCATAACACGAGTTAAAAGCTGAAGACTCAGTCCCAATCCCTGGCCAACACCATTTGCCACATACCATGAAACAGAATATCTTTCCCAGAACGCCTATTCTTGGCTCTTACCTATTTCACAGGCTCCTTTCATTCTGTTTTTACGATCCCCATAGAGACTGATAACTTTTTAAAACATTAATGGGATCCCCACAGAATCAATGGAAAGAAACCAGCTGGACAAGAATTCACGTTTTGTATTTTATTGCAGCAAACCAACTAAAATCAACATTTTTCAAATGTTACTTAACAGGTGAAGGATTTTTAAAGTAAAAAGCTCCCTCTAAATAGCTGATACCACAAAGATACAACTTCACCACCAACAAGGCACATATCTAAAGCTCTTTCATGGGATGTGTGCAATGTTGGCAAGACCAGCATTTGTTGTCCATCTCTAATTTCCTTTGAGCAGGTGGCAGTGAGGTGGTGAGTTGCCTTCTTGAAGCCCTGGAAGCCATATAATGTAGGAATCCCCACTGTGCTGTTAGCAAGGGAGTTCGAGGTTTTGACCCAATGACAGTAAAGGAATGGCGATATTTTTTCAATTCGGGATGGTGCATCACTTAGGGTTAACTTGTAGGTGGTGGTATTCCCATGTTCTAGGTGGTGGAGTTCACAGGTTTGGAAGGTGCTGTTGAAATAGGCTTGATAAGTTTCTGCAGTACATATTGTAGATGGTGCACATGGCTGCCACGGTACGTAAGTGGTGGAGTAAGTGAATCTTGAAGGTAATGGATGCGGTGCCCATCAAGTGGGTTTATTTGTCCTGAATGGTGTTGAGTTTGTTGAGTGCTGTTGGAGCTGCACTCACCCAGGCAAGTAGAGACTATTCCTTCAGACTCCTGGCTTATGCCTTGCAGACACCCAAGGGATAGAGAGCAGAGTAGTGGTGAAATCTTGTTTTTCCGACTGAAGGAAAATACTCAACTGTGTTCCCCAGGGTTTGATATTGGGGCCACTGCTGTTTTTGATATACATCATTGAGGTGTGTTGGGAGTAGTGTGCTGTCTGTCTCGAGTTACACTACTCCATGTTTTACAGTATATATTTAAATGATTTTTCCAGCTAGCTATACTGCCAAATATGTTTTATTCATTAATCTCAGAGTAAAGACTCAATGTCCAAGTTTTATTAATAAACATCAAAATTATTCATTTATCATAAATCCAGACTTGTCCAGCAGAAAACCAAAGCTTATTAACATACAGTATGAAAAGCAAAAGTACAAAATTACTCTTTCTAAATACCCTAAACACACACACAGACACCAAAAACAAAAAGAGGAGTTCTGCCAAATGGTTCAAGGAAAAGGATAATTGGTGGAATCTCTGAAATGGCTTCCGGATTATCTGTATAGTTTCTGAGCCCCGGTTGAGGACTCTTGCACTACTTTTCAGATGGACTTTGAGGAAAACATGCAGTCAGTCAATGTCTGAATGTAGAGTAACTTCAGAGCACCTTCCATTCACATTGTGTTTTGGTACTGGGTCTGCAGATTCAGGAGCTGGTTTGTTCTTTGCCCAAGCAGTTGATCTTTTTCCCCCAAGGCAAAAGCAACCAACCAGCAGTTTATCAAAGCATGGTCTTTTCTCAAAGCCATTCACTACCCGGTGACTCTCTTGGGAACAGTCGCCGGCTTCTTTAAAACGGCATCATTACCTCTTCTTGCAAAATGCTGTATTTTCCCAGAACAGCAGCTACCAAAGTTCTTACATTAACCTTTTAAGGGGCAGTGTGTTTTAAAACACTAGTTCTTCCAGAATGTTCTTAGTCCTTGAAGATGAACCATGTTCTGTTATTAAAGTATTTTTGATAAGTGGACTTGGGTATATAGGGCATAATTTCAAAGTTTGCAGATGACACAAAACTTGGAATTGTAATAAACAATGATAGTAACAGATTTCAGGGAGACAGATAGGTGAAATGGGAGGGTTCATGATAGTTACACCTGAATGTGGATAAGAGTCAAGTGATGCATTTTGGTAGGAAAATGAGGAGGGGCAAATAGAAATTAAATGGTACAATTTTTAAGCAGGTGCAGGAAAAGAGACACCTGGGGTGTATGTACACAAATCCTTGAAGTTAACAGCTGAGAAGACTGTTAAAAAAGCATATCCTTGGATTTAGAAAAAAAGACATAGTGTATGAAAGCAAAGAAGTTACATTGAGCCCTAACCTGTTGTAAACCTTCATAAACCTTTATAACCTCTTCTAAAGGTGGAGATGGTGACATTGCAGTAATATCATCGGACCGGTAATCCAGGGCACCAGGTTAATGCTATGGTTTGAATTCCATCATGTCAGCTGATAGAATTTGAATTCAAATCATAAAATCTGCTATTGAAAGCTAGTCTCAGTAATGGCAACCGTGTAATTAGCAACAGTTGTCTCAAAAACCCATCGGAGTGACTCACCTGAGGAAGGAGCAGCGCTCCGAAAGCTAGTGATTCCAAACAAACCTATTGGACTTTAACCTGTTGTAAGACTTCTTACTGTTTCAAAAGAGTGTTAGAAGAAATGTACAGGGCTACGGGGAGTAGGATTCATTGAATAGCTCTTCAAAAAATACAATACACTGCCAAATGTCTTCTTTCTGTGCTGGATCATTCTAGAATCCTGTAACTCTACAACTTGCCAGTTACAAATCCAAACTGACTCCTTCTACTCAGTTCAATGTGTCCAAGCACTCAGTAACTTTACCCCTAGTGATAGATTGTACTCATTTCTCCACAACTGACAGACAGCTCTGTAGTTTACTGAGTTTGTTCTCTTCCACTTATCCTAACTAATGGAATGCCATGACTAATTTCCAATCTAACAGCATCATTTCCAAATCGAGGAGATTTTGGAAGATTCCGATTAAAACAAATGCAATTTTCTCACCAACTATTTTTAATTCAGAGTTAAAGTTTCATTTTGACGATCTTTCAAAGGTCGCAAACTGGAAATGTTAACCCTGTTTCTCTCTCCTCAGATGCTGCCAGACCTGCTGGGTTGGCCGGCATGTTCTGTTTTTATTTCAGATTCCCAGCTTCTGCAGTATTTTGCTTTTGTTTTCTTTTGATATAGATTGGCTCCTGGGATCAAAGGGTTGACCTATAATGAGAGCCTGAGTAAGTTGAACCCATGCAGTCTTGAGTTCAATAGAATGTGAGGAGATTTCATTGAAATATAAAATATTCTGAAGTGCTTGGCAGGATTGAAGAATCCAGAACAGATGCAGCGTCAGTACAAGGGGCTGATAGAATCATAGAATTTACAGTGCAGGAGGAGGCCATTTGGCCCATCGAGTCGGCACCGGCCCTTGGAAGAGCACCCCACTTTAGCCCACACTTCCACACTATTCCCGTAACCCAGTAACCCCACCTAGCCTTTTTAAACATTAAGGGCAATTTAGCATGGCCAATCGACGTAACCTGCACATCTTTGGACTGTGGGAGGAAACCGGAGCACCCGGAGAAAACCCACGCAGACACGGGAGGACGTGCAGACTCCGCACAGACAGTGACCCAAGCCGGAATCGAACCTGGGACCCTGGAGCTGTGAAGCAACTGTGCTAACCACTGTGCTACCGTTCTGATCATTTAGGACGGAGATGAGGATAAATTCCTTCATTCAAAGAGTGAATAAGAGATTTTTAGTCTCTCAGGGAATCATAGAATATGGGAACAGGCGGGAAACTAGAATTGAAGCTGAAAATCAGCCATGATGGTGTTGAATGATGGAGCAGGCTCGATGGGCCAAATGGTCTGATGCCCTTAATGCTCTGGAATGGAAGCTCTCAGGTCCTGGAGATTTGTCTATCTTAAGGTTCACTATTTCCACCTTAACCATTTTAAAATTTACATTAAATCTAATAAATTCCTCCCCTTGATTTATTAAGAATTTTTCAGTGAAGCTTTGTTTTTTTCCCTTTCCTCACTTAGGGCCACAGAGAGCAATCAATCTGATTCCCAGTCTCACAAACTAGCCTGAAACATCTAATATCAACTATCAAATTGCATTGCTAGGCTCCTTGATACAAAATTAAAGGTGGGCAGCATCCATCAACGATATCTTATTTTAGATCAGATTGTCAGGATGGTAAAGAGCCAGTGAGACTTTGCAGTTTCAGCATTGTGTTATAGTGAGTTGAGATTATTATTTGCAATGTTGTTTTTAAAAGCTGCATAAGTTCTCAAAAAGCCCCCAAATAAATCACAATCCTGGCATTTATAGGAACGCTCAGAGGTCACAGTGATGTGTCTGAGATGTTTTCTTTAAAGTTATCTTTAAATGTTTTATAGACATCTAAAAAATTGTTTGTTGGAAGCAGATGTTACGGCATGCCAGTTACAAATCTGCATGGTCCCTGCATCGCCCCTGGCACACATTTGGCACAGAGGTTTTGTGTGGTGTTAATGTCCTCTGTGTCCAGCCTTTAATTGTAGTAAATGCAGCCAGGAATCTGGCCGGGGAGTACAGCCTCTGCCAATTCTCCATTGCCTGGTTACTGTAGCATCCAAATTATCATTGTATGTGGCAACATGATTTATTTTAGTATGTGATGTCAGTGAGAGTGAGCACTGCTGCATTGAGCATCAAAAGTCTGATTCACTTTATAACCGATAATGTATGATTGGATATTAAGTGGCTATTGGATGCTGGGAGCCTGATTCCAGCAGTCAGGGAACTATACACTGGTCAGTACAGCAAAGTGAATGATTTAGGAAATGACCCCACTAAATAATGCAACAATTCTAGTTGCTGTGTGGACCTGTGGATGTTTAAATTGCCATGTCAAAGATACAGACCAATGTATGTTAGCCTCGGCATTTCAATGATAATGACATCACAGACACAGGCCATTAATCCTATCTAGTCTAAATCACCCTGTCCCTTCTCGCTCTATCCCTGAGCAAATTGCACCTTGTACCTGTTTATGCTGTGCATTTCAAAACATGTAGCACTTTCTCCCACAAGTTTATTTTAAACAAGATATGTATGTATGTGTGTGTGTGTGTGTGTGGAGGGGGGGGGGGGGGGGGCGGCAGGGGAGGTGGCAGTGACTGAGAATAAAAACCCAAGATAAACAATTCAGAGTTCCAGAGAGAAGGGGCTGGCAATCTTTCATTGAACAATATCAATCCTTGGCATCTGTGACTGGAATTCTAGATCAGGTAAATCAGGAGAGGACGGTGGGTTTGGGCTCAGCCAATTCACCCTCCTGGTGGGCTGGAGCCACTGCTTCCTTTCCAGGTAGCCAGCATCCCTGGACGGCTCAGTCCCTGGAGGGTTCAGTCAGTGGAGGGTTCAGTCGGTGGAGGGTTCAGTCGGTGGAGGGGTCAGTCGCTGGAGGGCTGAGTGTGTGGTGTGTTCAACTTGTGGGCCTTGAATGTGTGGAGGGTTGAGTGTTGGAGGCTTGAGTGTGAGGGGATTGAGTTTTGGAGGCTTGAGTGTGAGGAGGGTTGACTGTTGGAGGGTTGAGTGTTGGAGGCTTGAGTGTGAGGAGGGTTGACTGTTGGAGGGTTGAGTGTGAGGAGGGTTGACTGTTGGAGGGTTGAGTGTGAGGAGGATTGAGTGTTGGTGGGTTGGGTGTTGGAGGCTTGAGTGTGAGGAGGGTTGACTGTTGGAGGCTTGAGTGTGAGGAGGGTTGACTGTTGGAGGGTTGAGTGTGAGGAGGGTTGAGTGTTGGAGGGTTGAGTGTGTGGAGGGTTGAGTGTTGTAGGGTTGAGTGTGTGGAGGGTTGACTGTTGGAGGGTTGAGTGTGTGGAGGGTTGAGTGTTGTGGGGTTGAGTGTGAGGAGGGTTGAGTGTTGGAGGGACACTGGTTCCCTCGCTTTTGAAAGGACAGCAGGGGCTGGTTTAGCACACTGGGCTAAATAGCTGGCTTTGAAAGCAGACCGAGGCAGGCCAGCAATTCCCGTACCAGCCTCCCCGAACAGGCGCCGGAATGTGGCGACTAGGGGCCTTTCACAGTCACTTCATTGAAGCCTACTTGTGACAATAAGTGATTTTCATTTCATTTCAACTCATCTCAGATAAATGGAAGGGAGAAATTTCCGCTGCGGGGTTCAGTGTAAATTCAGGAGAGTGTCAGGGTAAATTCAGTGTAAATTCAGGTGCGTTTCGGGGTAAATTCAGGAGAGTTTCAGGGTAAATTCAGTGTAAATTCAGGGGCGTTTCAGGGTAAATTCAGGAGAGTTTCAGGGTAAATTCAGGGGAGTTTCAGGGTAAATTCAGGGGAAATACAATTCAGTTTGAAGTAAACAGTTACTGGGAATAAAGACAATCACATCTCCTTTGTGCAATTAAGTGGTGCGGTTTTATTTGATTTTAATTGATTTTGAAAAAGAAATGAAGAATATTGTTGAAGAGACAGTTCGCCGGCATCTGAACTAAAGTCCATCAGAAAGATTCGAGTGGCGAGTGAACTGGCGAAACCATTAATGCTGCAAATGGAAAACCCGCTTCACACAAATGCCCAACTTCATTTCTGATTGTTGTCCTTTGTTGAATCGATTTAGCACAACTTATTTTCCGCTTCCTGTAAGGCTGTCACTCTCTCGCCGCTCTCACTTTCTCTCACTCTCTCGCCTCTCTCACCCTCTCGCCGCTCTCACTTTCTCTCACTCTCTCGCCCCTCTCACTTTCTCTCACTCTCTCGCCCCTCTCACTTTCTCTCACTCTCCCGCCCCTCTCACTTTCTCTCTCTCGCCCTCGAGCATTCTCTCCACCCCCCCCCCCCCCCCACACCCCCCTCTCTTACTCTTTCTGTTTCTGCCTCTCTTGCGGACTCCTTTTCCCTCTCGCATTTTCATTCACACTGTCCCTCATTGTATTTCTCCTTTTTCTGTCTCACTGATATTTATTGTGTTGTTTTCTGTCTGCCTTTCCTTCCAAAACGACGAGCACTCTGCTCCGTCACTCGAACAGCTCTCTGCCTCTCTGTCTCTCTCTCTGTCTCTCTGTCTGTCTCTCTCTCTGTCTCTCTGTCTCTCTCTCTGTCTCTCTGTCTCTTTCTCTCTCTGTCTCTCTGTCTCTCTCTCTGTCTGTCTCTCTGTCTTTCTCTCTGTCTCTCTCTGTCTCTCTGTCTCGCTCTCTGTCTCTCTGTCTCTCTATCTCTCTGTCTCTCTGTCTCTCTCTCTGTCTCTCTGTCTCTCTCTCTGTCTCTCTGTCTCTCTGTCTCTCTCTCTGTCTCTCTCTCTCTCTGTCTCTCTCTCTGTCTCTCTGTCTCTCTCTCTGTCTCTCTCTCTGTCTCTCTGTCTCTCTCTCTGTCTCTCTCTCTGTCTCTCTCTCTCTCTGTCTCTCTCTCTGTTCTGAGTCTGGACTGACCCACGTCAGCGGTTTGTCAAATCATTCATCATGAATCCAGCTGCAAGTTGGAATGAAGCCGAGGAGTTAGTGACTGGTTGCTCACCTTTCACACAAACACCTGCTAAAGGACAGTGCGACCTTCACACATGGCGAGTGATGGAGCAGATACTGTCTGTCACAGCCTGCACCAAACTCAGTCCTGCATTGCGAAATATCAGCCACCTCAATCCAGTGTCCAATCACCAGTCATCCAGCAAATCACAATAGGTACCCAGGGAAACAGATTCGGCGTCAAATCTACTCCATGGCAGCTCTGTGCTGGGTGTGGGTTCCGGGTCTTGGCGGTCCTCCTCTTGGCGATGACCTGTCTGCTGCAATGGGCAGAGAGCTGGCTGACCTCTGGTAGTGTGGGAGAGGGAGGAAGCGAGATAGGCAGAAAGTGACAGAGTTAACCATAGAATCACAGGGTGCAGAGCAAAAGATGGATTTCGGAGGAAGATAGATTCAGACGGAAGCTAATTATTGTCAGTTTACAGCCTAAAGGAAATAAAGAACTTTACAATTTTCAAACTGAAAACTAAATAAAATGTTATTGAAATGTATGCTTGTTTTGGGAACGGTGCTGTCGTTTCTCGGAGCTGCTGTCAGCTATTAGCTGGATGTATTTTTACTTCAATTCACACAAGAGCAATATTTGTGAAATTGCAGATTTTAAAAAATGACAATTAAATATTCAACTTCCTTCATCTTTTTGACTTTCATTTTCTGAAAGAACATGATTGAGAACGCGGTTTAAACCGGCCAGAAACATCCAGCAGAGAGTTCAGCGCCCTTAGCTCCCCACACTCTCCGTGTAACCGTGTCGGAAGCTTCAATCACACACCGGACATCAATTACACACTGTGCACTATTCACACTACTGTGCACTATTCACACTACTGTGCACTATTCACACTACTGGACATAAAAACAACCAGAAACTGATACAGACATAAAACCCGCCACGGCGATGGGACTGACAATGAGTAAGATTGACAGAGAGACTTATTCAATGGAAAGGTTTGAGAAGTTTTGAAAAGAAGCGAAGGGGCGATTTGAAGCTCTGGGAAGCAAGGGAAGTGGAGAGCGGGGGGAGGTGAATAAGTCGGGGGGGAAGAGGTGTCCTGGGAGACGCTGGAGATGGTGAAAGAGACAGGATTGCAGCGCCGAGCAATACTCCGGCTGTGTACCAAAGAACAACTATTTGAAGATAAAATCTCAAACTTGCTGAATTGGGGAAGTGGAGGTGGCGAGGGAGTGCGGAACCAGCCAGCCCGGGAAATGGGCATCAGGACATTTGGTCATTTCTCTCGGCTGAGCACAGCAAGGGCAGTATTGTTGCAGCAGGAGGTTGTAAAGGTTTCAGCCTGCAGGGACTGAGAGGGACAGAGGTGGGCAAGGCTGTGGGGTTCTTATAGCGCAGCCGTTAGTCAGGCAGGATCCTGGAAGTGAGAGCTGCGAGGGAGGGTGAGGTCGGAGTGGGGTTTGTGCCGGCTGGTGAGATTGTCCCTTCCTAACACTAACATTGTGCTGCAGGAGCCGGGATGTATTATTGTAAACTGGACACAACAGTGAGGTGGCGGAACGATAGAGCTGGCATCAAGATCCAAGCTCAGATATCTGAGTGAAGCCGAGGGCTGGTTTGCAAATCAGGAAGAAAAGGTGTCAAGTTAGAGCTTGTGGCGCTGTCCATACTTCATCGATACTGATCAGCGTTATAACCACACATATCGATACTTCATCGATACTGATCAGCGTTATAACCACAAATATCGATACTTCATCGATACTGATCAGCGTTATAACCACACATATCGATACTGCATCAATGTAGATCAGCGTTATAACCACACATATCGATACTTCACCGATACTGATCAGCGTTATAACCACACATATCGATACTACATCGATACTGATCAGCTTTATAACCACACATATCGATACTACATCGATACTGATCAGCGTTATAACCACACATATCTATACTGCATCGATACTGATCATCGTTAGAACCACACATATCGATACTGCATCAATGTAGATCAGCGTTATAACCACGCACGTATCGATACTGCGTCAATGTAGATCAGCGTTATAACCACGCACGTATCGATACTGCGTCAATACAGATCAGCGTTATAACCACGCACATATCGATACTGCATCAATGTAGATCAGCATTATAACCACACTCATTTCGATACTGCATCGATACCGATCAGCTATAACCACGCATATATCGATACTGCATCAATGTAGATCAGCGTTATAACCACACTCATATCGATGCTGCATCGATACAGATCAGTGTCATAACCACACACGTATCGATACTGCATCGATACAGATCAGCGTTATAACCACACACATATCGATACTGCATCAATGTAGATCAGCCTTATAACCACACTCATATCGATACTGCATCGACACAGATCAGTTATAACCACACTCATATCGATACTGCATCAATGTAGATCAGCGTTATAACCACACTCATATCGATACTGCATCGACACAGATCAGTTATAACCACACTCATATCGATACTGCATCGATACAGATCAGCGTTATAACCACACTCATATCGATACTGCAAGGATAGTTATCAGTGTTATAACCACGCACATGTCGATATTGCATCGATACAGATCAGTTGTAACCACACTCATATCGATACTGCAAGGATAGTTATCAGTGTTATAACCACGCACATATCGATATTGCATCGATACAGATCAGTTGTAACCACACTCATATCGATACTGCATCGATAGATCAGTGTTATAACCACACTCATATCGATACTGCAAGGATAGTTATCAGTGTTCTCACCACACACATATCGATATTGCATCGATACCGATCAGTGTCATAACCACACTCATATCGATACTGCATCGATAGATCAGTGTTATAACCGCACACATATCGATACTGCATCAATGCAGGTCGATATTATTTCCATATGCAGGTTGAAATTACACCTATATACAGATTTATATTATAGGGATTCGATGAAGTCGATATTATATTAATGTAGGGAAGGGTGATTGTGTGTGATCCCCGCGCAGGGTCAGGACTGTTTCACATTGTGTTCGTCCCCAATGAAAATTGAACAAATGTAAACAGGATTTTAAACACCCCGTTTTATATAAAACTAGGTAAATTATTTTGAGAAATGCAGACACCGTCACTATTCAAACCCACTATTTAAATAAACAAGGACAAATAAACAAAAAAATTGGTCTGTTAGGTTTCCAGATTTTTCTGCAAAATAGAGGGAACGAAATATTTAGTTGAAAATTGGTTTGACTGTGTTTTTCCCAGAAGCAGAATCCGGAGCTTTTCAAACTCTCCCTGTCCGTCCCAAGGGTGATTCAATGTTGGTGAATCCGGTTCTGACAATTCATTCACTGACAGCCAATGTTACCGGTCCGTGTGTTCCAATCACTTCCTGGTTGGGAATCAGTTCCAATCCTGCGGCTGGTGAGAATCCCGGGGTTATTTCCAGGGAATGTCGCTGGAGGATTCGGGATGGTGGAGCCACTCCGGGATCTGCTGTTTGCCTCTCTGCAACTGAGCGCGAATTCCGCCTTAAAAATAGCTTCAAAAAATCAATAAAATCAGAAAGACAAATATTCGGGAGCAGAAACGGCAAAACTGTGGGAATGTCAGGAATGTGAAATAGCAGCAAAGAGAAAGCGAGAGATTTGATTTCAGGTTTTATTATTTGAAGGAAGCACAGTGATACACTCCGATCTTCAAAATTGTCAGAATTCATTGCAAGAAATTTCAAAATGAAGAAAATGGCAAACATTGAGCAGAGAAAGCACAGACCCCCAACTTCACATCTCTCCAATTCAGGCTAGAAAGCAGGAGCGCGTTTTAATATCGGGTTATTAACGAACCTTTGCAACAATTTAGAGATGGGAGATAAAGAGGTTTCTTCATAGAAATCAAACGTAAAAAATAATTATCGTAAACATGAATTGTACAAAATGTATCATCTCCCTTTCAATTAAATTAAAAGTGATTGCAGAGGGCAGGTCGGCACGGTTTATTGAACTGGTTTGAGTCTGGATTGCGATTTTGCTTTCTCTGAAGTGTGGGTAAGGGTTGCCTCACTCTGTCCAAACACCTTCAGAAAAACACCTCTCCTGGCTATTTCTAGCAGAGTGGACAATGGCTTTGAAGCAATGGCGGAGAGACATGTTCATCAAACATTTCGCTTGGAGCTGCCTCGCAGACCTCAGATTGCACCCTGCTCTACAGATTCCCTCCCAGTAAATCATACTGATTCTAGAAAACGTCACAGGTATTCACACACAGCCAGCTTCTAACCAACAAATAACAACTGCCTCCTTTTAAAATGAGAAGCAGTTATGCAGCCATGCAAAAAACACGAAATACAATTCCACTAAACATAGTCTGTGCAAAATTTAGCTGTAAACATATTTAAGTGCATAATCCTGTAATATGTATACACATTAAATAATATATACAGTTAAAGAATAAACCTGCCTCGATGCAATAGCCATTTACAATACTTTTTACATTGATCAGAATGGCGCCATCATTAATCCAACATCGATCTCAGTGACTCGGAGTGGGAGTCAGAGCAATGATTTCACTGTGTCAGGCCGGAGGGAGGGGGTCCGGAGTGGGCCTGTGCTGAGCGCTGTCCATTCTGCACCCCCCCCCCCCCCCACCCCAATCCGGGGTCTGCTGCCAATTCTGCACCCCCCCCCCCAATCCGTTGTCTCTGCCCATTCTGCACCCCCCCCCAATCCGTTGTCTCTGCCCATTCTGCACCCCCCCCCCCCCAATCCGTTGTCTCTGCCCATTCTGCAC